>NC_089046.1:4632500-4932500 GCF_034140825.1 Oryza sativa Japonica Group
CTCCTAATTAAGCTGCAATGCTGAATGCATGCTTCAATGCAGAACACCTGGCTAGGTGCATATACGCACATGTACGTATGTAATGATTTATATGTTTTAAGAAAACATGTAAAAGATGAAAAAATATTTTGTATATAAGTTTGTACACAAATATTAAGTATAAATTCAGTATACACTTGAAGATAAAAAATAACAAATGTAGCTTTTTGTTTTTCTGTCAAAATTTGTTATTTTTTTTCCGGGTGTATATCAAACTTAGCCTTGCATATTTAATAGATCTAACCAACTTAAATATACATACTTTACATATCATAAGAATTATTTAAATTGCACGTAAGAAATGGATTCAATTATACGTGTAGAAAATCCATGTCATGTCTGATACGAATACGAAGGCAGTTAAATTGATAAACATGTCATGCATGTATGTATGGTGCAGACTGCATTTTGAGAATTGTAGGCAGGAGATTGGACGGATAAATATACACAATTCCATTCCGCGGGACCGGCAGTCGCGCAGGACGGCCGTGCGGCACCGCCTCGCTCCCGCAGCCCGAGAGAGCGGCAACGTGGTGGAGGGCGGTCCCGCGTGCGACTGGCGTAATCCCGCGCGACGGCGCTGCGCGACCGCTGCGGTCCCGCACCACGGCGCTACGCCACCTGCACGGACCTGCGCCACGGCTCCGCGTGATCGGCTCGGTCCCGAACAACGGTGCCATGCGACTGCCTCGGGACCGCGCGCGACCACCCTCCACCACGCTGCTGCTCTCCCAAGCTGCGGGAGCGAGGTGGTGCCGCACGGCCGTGCTGCGCGACCGCCGGTCCCGAGGAATGGAAGAGCGTCACCGTCTCAGTCCCACGTCTCCGTTGTGTGGAGGAGGTATATTTGTGCAAATGTTTTACATGCATGTATATAAACACAAAATATTGAAAAAAAGGTATATTTTCAAATTTAATTCCAAAGATGAGAGAGTAGAAAGCTTATTTGGAGGCCCAATTTTGGATTGGGCCAAAGTTGGATTGCATGGAGTTCCATAAATATACATATTTTACATATCATAGTACCATATATTTATTTTATCGCATAAGTACCATTATAACTAAAACCCAAACATACCTCCAAGCACTGGTGGATAAACCATCTTTGGTCGGTCGACCCTAGATTTTTAGTCTCGGTTGTTTATACCAACCAGGACCAAAAATAAAACCACCCCGATCCATGCGTGCGCCAGACTCTCGATCTTATCGATCCCTCCCCTTCCTCTCTCTCTCATTAAACAGCAAGTTCAGCCTCCTCCAGTCCTCAGATCGGATCTGGCTAGCTAGTCTTCTCCTCTCCCCTTCCTCCCCTTCCCCTCTCCTCCCCCTCCCTACCTCATCCTCCCCCTCCTCCCATACCAGAGTGAGTCCAGGCGGCCGAGCCCGGGCGGCGGCGGCGGCTGGCAGCTGGCCACGGGCGGCGGCTAGCGGCGGGCGGCAGGGAGCACAGCGGTGGTGGGAGCTGGCGGTGGGCGGCGGGCGGCAAAGCAGAACTTTCTTTTTTTTTTCTGAATTTGTGATACATTTGGATCTAAGAACTTGTGATTCATTGGATTTGTGATGTTTGGATCTGTGATGTATTTGATGTTTGGATCTGTGATGTATTTCATTAAGAATTTGAGTTGTATTTTTTTGAGAATTTGTGATGTGAATGATTCATTGATTTGGGATGATACTTTGATTTTGGAATATTTAGGGAGATTTGGGAAGGAGCAACTCGATTTGGAAAGAAACAATGAAAATAAAAAAAATAAAAAAAATGGTGACCAACAAGAACTGTGCTGCCATATTTTTAGTCACGGTTATTTCAACCGGGACTAAAGATAATAATTTTTAGTCCCGGATTCATAGTTCCAGTTGGAAAACCAGGAATACAAAGGAGTACAAACCATCTCTCCACCAGTGAAGCTAATGCAACAAAAATACAAAATCTAATTAAACATATATACAATTATAAAAATAAGTTGTATGTGTAAACATACAAAGAGTACTAAATTTTAGCATGCATGACAAACTGACGATGGACGGACGAGTGGACGAGGACGACGCCTCAAATGGCTCAACCTGGTCGGTATCCTTCAGCAGCCGCTGCTTATCGCCGACTCTCTGGCCACCGTGACGGCATGCATGCTGCTGCGTGCTTGTGCATAGCCGATGGCAGGCAGCCTCCGCCAGTCCAGCCGGCGTGGACCTGTCTACTACCAACTGAAGCAGTGCCGCGTGCTTGCACCGCCGCCAACGCTAGCTATTTCTCTAAACCCTATCGTGACTGACTACGTATTAAAAAGTTTTCGCAATTTTTGGGTATGCCGGTGCATACGGGGAATTCCCCTTGGGTCCACCTCTATATCCTTTCATCAAAGTTCAAATCATGATACCCAAGGGCTCAAAGACTCACATGCCTCAGCAAACATTCTGCCATTAAGCTCCCCCAAGCAATACCTAGGTGTTCATGTATGTGCCCAGTATAGAAAAAGAGGAGTTTCCTAGTGAGTGAAAATGGCTGACTAATCAATATTGTACAATTCCCACTATTATTGGATCAAAACCAATTCTAGAGAACTTTTATGGGTTTTGTAACAATTATGGGCATGGATCAAATGACTAGCCGCAAACCCACTTATTTTAACATATAATAGGGTTCGAGGTTAGCCACTAGCAAGTGGCCCTAGGATAAATAGATTTGTGTAGCTAGGCTAGTTTAATTGTGGTCACCAGAACTCCCAAACTTGATTTATTGATCAATAACTAATTGGGTCACTATCTGCCATCGACACACTAGCATGGGTACAGTGACAATATCGTTTGTTCTAGTGGCATGTGGTGAACAAAATTGGCACACGATGATGCCCATAAGAGGGACCTTTCGAAGGATGCAATTGGAATATTATGAGTCCCAAGCTTGTCTACCAGTAAAGATTTTTAATTTGCAACTGGCATGTACAACAAGAAGTCATGGCATAATTCACTAGACAGATTATTTAAAATGATAAAATTGGTTTACATCTCCGGTATCTACCGACAGGCACACAACCATACATGACTTACATCGGCAGGCTGATGAATTGACGAGTTCAAGGCATATATATTGGTAGAATTGATCATGACATGCTTGGTGAGACTCACATGGGCAGCTTCATGTATTGATAAGTTAATTTACTAGGCATGTACAATAAGTCATTGTGGATTTGTGGTAGAAATTCACCATGACGTCCATTGGTGAGACTCACAATACATTAGAGTGCTGTTGAATTGACAAGTTTACTATTAGTAGGAATGTACAACGATTTTATTTAGTACAACAAATTGTTATGATATAATTTCATTCATGATTGCATCACGTTGGTCATACTCACGTTGGCAAGCAGCAGGCTGATGAATTGACAAGTTCAGTACACTACTAGAAAACTATTTTTCGTGCCAGTCATTTTGGTTTTTCGCTAGCGGTATTTGAAGCCACCACAAAGCAAAGGCCAGTGAAGATCTAAGATTTTTGCTGACTGTTGCGATCCGCTTGCGAAAATATATTTTCTCAGGCGGACCCTTAAGGGAACCGCTTGCGAAGATCTATTTTCGCAGACGGACCCTTAAGAGGACCGCCAGCGAAAAGATTTTTTCCAATAAAAAAAAAGCAATCGACATCCTGAGCAGCTGTATTTTTTTCTATCCATATTCAAAGTCAATTCAAATCGGCATCAGATCCATACTCAAATCCACATACAGCAAACAATACATCATATTTTACCACATTTTCAACAAGCAAACATCAATATCACAACCGTCGGCCACGCATCGAGCCGCCGGTAGCGGCATCATCGTCGTCGTCGTCGTCACCACCACGGTTGCGGTCGTCATCGTCACCGCCGCAGTCAGATCCGCCACCACTGCCCACCTGCCGTCGCCACGGTCGCGGTCGTCATCGTCGCCACCGTCGTCAGATCCGCCGCCGCCCACCTGTCGTCGCCGCCGCTGCCACCTCCCCTTTGGGAGAGGGAGAAGGAGGGGAGGGAAGAAGCCGCCAGATCCGTGCTCCCGGCCAGAGCACAGCGTCGTCGCCGTCGTCGCCGCGGTCATGGTCGTCGTCGTCGCGGTTGCTCTCATGTCATCGACCCCGTCGTCAGATTTGCCACCGCCCGTCTGCCGTCACCACCGCGGTCGCCGCTGCCCCCTCCCCTCCGGCTAGATCTGGGAGAGGGAGAGGGAGGGGAGGGGAGGGGGAGGAGCTCGCCGCGCCCCGCAGCAACGAGTTGTCGCCGCGACCGTCGCAGCACCAAGCCACCGTGGGAGGGGAGGGGGAGGAGGAGGAGCTCGCGGTCGCCGTCGTCGTCCCGTCGCGGTCGAGCCCCCCGACGGTGTTAACGACCAAATTTGGTAAACCATGAACCAAGTTCAACATCGGGATCGAAGTGGATTCGACGGAGAATCGTATTCAAAGAACAGAGTACGCATTAGCTGCGAGGGCATTGGCTGAAGAACGCATCGGCTGAGATGGATCGGGCAGAAGATAGCCGATATAGCCGATGTAGCTGATATCGTCGAGATGGTTATAGAATTGCCTCCGGGATCGATCAACGTGCTACACAAGGATTGCCGCGATGGAGATAAGCTCATGGATAGGCAATTGCATCTATTAATTAAGATATTTTGAATAGTTTCTTTAGAGATATGTTTCAGCAAGAGTCTTCCGTGAAGATTCGTTTGTATGTTAGAGTTTGTTAGAGATAAGAGTTGTGTCCGGCAAGGACCTATCATGTATCTCGGGTATAAATATGACCCGACCCCATGTAATTTACAACAACAATTCAATAACACTTTCGGCGCATCGCCACCCTTTTCTACTTTCATTGTTTCGACGAGTTCTTGCTTTCGGGTTGAGCTGCATCGATTTTGATCTTCAACAAGAGGTAAAGCTTGTCATGATGGCTTGCGTTCTTGGGATTAGTGCTTCCATCGTCATGATACTCTAATCTTGTCTATGTAAATCATCAAGTTATCATATATGCGTTATAATCTGTATTAGTTTCATAATCTAACCTATAATCAGCTCGTATCTATCAATGCAGAGTAGCCGATAAAGTTAGATTTCGTTATTAATCTAGATTATATAGCATATCTACCATCTTTAAGAGGTTTTCATCATCTTGATTAGATCTTGTATTTATTCTTATGCTTAATGTTGCATCGGTTCAGTTCGATCTATTAAGTAATATTTATAATTATGATATCTAGCATGTCTTATGATTATCAGTAGAGATAGCATCGGAGTTTCAGCCGATCTTACCTGATTTAGCCATATTTTCTCTAAGTACTTGTTTTACATGCTAAATCTGCCCTTTATATTAAGATCTTATTACATTAAAGTATATTAGGCTTGTTGTTTGATATATTTTGTTTGTTTTAATATCTTAATATAGAGTGGTATCGGAGTATTAGCCGATACATGTTAGATCTATTTAATCGGCTATGCCATAAACGTATATATAATCTTCATCTCAAAGTACTTTTGAGCATGAGTGATTTATACTGTCTCGACTTGCTGTTCGATCTATCCCAATCACTTAACTTAAATATATTTTGAGAAGATGATTATATATCGTTAATATTTACAGTCGATCAAGTAGATTTAACTTTATATTGTTTTATTCTTCATTGCCGATCTATTGCCAATAACATCTATTGCCAATAACATCGGCTTAATGATTGACGATATGTCATCGGCTCCTAGCCGATCGGCTGTCGTTTATGGATTTAACCTCGGTTTTCTTGTTTCTTTTTCTTGTTGATTGCAGGATCAAATCAACTGGCACGCCTTTAAACCCAAGAGCAAGATTTAGGACCTGCACTGGAGTTAAGTAGATCTCCCAGGCCAGTGTGTATTTTTCGCATCAACAAACGGCTCCTCCTGTTGCCGTCGCTGTGCCCTCACCTCCCGTTGCCGTCGAGCCCCTCGACGGCTCCTCCCATTGCTGTCGCCGCACCCCCAGACAACTGCCTCCCGTCGCAGCTGCGTGCCCGCCTCCCGTCACCGTCGCCACCATGCACAGCTGTGGAGCCGCCGCCGCCACCCGAGAACCCCGCCGTCGTCGCCTGGGAGGAGGAGAGGATGTGGATATGGAGGGGAGGAGGAGAGGAGGGTGCTGGGATTTGGAGGAGAGGAAGTGGATCTGGATTTGGAAGGGGAGGAGAAGTGGAGATATTTTTATTCTGTAGTGGTGGGTGGATAAGGGTATGGGCGCATGGTGATTTTTTTATGTGCGAATTTTTTTAAGAGCGCCAGCAAAAATCGATTATGGCTGGTGGTTGCTTAATTGAGCCGCCAGCAAAAATAATTGTATCTTCGCTACCGGACTATATAACCCAACCGCCAGCAAAAATTATCCATCTTTGCTTGTGGCGCATCTAAGTAACCGCCAGCGAAAATGAACATATCTTCGTTGGCGGCCAGCGAAGATCCATTTTCGCTGGCGGTGGTGCCCCCCCCCCCCCCCCCGGTTACGACCTTGCTGGTGGTTTTGGCATTTTTCCGTCAGCGAAAATCATAGACCAACGCCATAAAAAATCGTTTTTTAAGTAGTTGTAGGCACGTACACAACCTGTATGTTCTTCTGATATAATTTTTACCATGACATCACAAAAGTCATACTAACATATGAATTGGTAGGCTGATGAATTGACAAGCAGTTTACTTGGCATTGTCGTGGTAGAATTTTTACCACGACGTGCCATTGGTCACACACTCACATTCACACGTTGGTAGGCGGATGAATTGACAAGTTGTAACCTAATATGCAATTAGCTAGGGAGTTGCTTCAACTAGCTAGCTAGATATGTTCAAATTTATGTTAGGCAATCTACTATTATATATAGGTGTCGATCTCTTTCGGAAGTGAGTTTCTCATGAGCCAATTAAGTAATTAAAAATAGGAAACAAAATGGCTATGATATTCAATGTCTGTTCTAATTAATTCTTTCTAAAGGTGGTTTTTTATTTTCCTACAAATCTATTAATCACAAAAGAAAATACAATCTATAAGCTAATTTGCACGCAGATTCAGATATTTCTTTTCTTTTCTTTTAGTGCAAACAATGCAAGGTGTTTGGTGCGTGCAGCTTCTGCCGCACCACCAAGTATGCATGGTTAGTATTGCTTTGTCAAAATAGGTTACAAGAGCTTTTATAATAAAATATGATATCATTGAATAAAATATAATTTTCATAAAAAATACGACCCTTAATTTCTCCTAAAATTTTTGGAAAACAGCCTAAACTTTAAAACAGGACAAATTCAACAATAAACTATGAAAACTGCTCACTTAACTTTGACATAAAGTGGATTTGGGTGAGGTGATGCTAATAAAGTAGTGTGGCAATAGATATGGCCCTAGCCTAAAATAATTTCCTGAATTTCTATATTAATTAGTAAATGACATCAATAAGTCTAAAGAAAATCTCATTTGCAATAAGAGGTACTTATAACATAGGATTCCCCCAAAATAAAAAAAGGAGTTACTATAATGACCTATATAAATAATAGTTGGTCCAAAAAATAGTTGCAAAAGAAGGGGCAGACTATGGCCTTGTTCTTTTCTCCAACAAAAGTTGAATAAAATTTTGTATACTCGTGGCACGCTTTTTAAATTGCTAAACGGTGTGTTCCGTGCGAAAACGTTATATATGAAAGTTGTTCTAAAATATCATATTAATCTATTTTTCAAGTTTATAATAATTAAAACTCAATTAATCACATGTTACTACCACCTTGTTTTGCGTGAAATATTTAATCTTCATCTTCATCTTCACGAGATTCAAACACCACCTATGCCGTGATGTGGGACCATATCAGATTAATTAATTAGAGCTAAATTTCATTAAATATCCGTTTCTTATATATGTTTGGAGACTGGGGAAAGAATCACCCAGTCTGATGTGGAACTAACTAGATTAGATATAAATTTCATTAACAATGTGTCACTTTCTTTTCTATCAACTAACATGCGTTTCATACATGCATTTGGTCATTTGGATACAACAAAAATGTCATTGTTTTCTATTTTTGTCCTGCTATTATAATCTTTCCTCGAGACGCCCTCATGTACCAAATTTCTGGCTCTGCTTCTGCCAACCACACAACAAATGGCAAAAGAAATGGACAGAAAAAGGTCCAAGCATGTACATCAGATTTGGCATTCTTTTTTAAAAAAATGAAATATATTAGCGAGGCAAACCACACAACGAATGGCATACGAAAAAAGGATGGAAGAAATATGTAATGCCGGCCATAATATATCATATGTAAAATATTTAATTTTGGATGGATTTGTGTGGACGAAAATGTGAACCTGAAGGAAATGGAGAGAATAGGAAATAAACATTCCCTGATAAGAAATTTACAAGAGACGGTTTTCTATATGGATGCATTTTTCGATTCATCTTTAAAATTAAAAGTTCAGTAGTCTTAAAAGTTGATCTAATGTTTTGATTCAGGGACATTTTAAAGATATGTGCAGAATTGCACTGCAGAGGTATTCTTTTTAATAGCCCAAAATGTTTCTAGTAGGCACATAAAGTGCAGAGGCATTTTCTTGAGTTTTTCACATCAATAGATGTTTGATATGGTAAACCTCGAGCCACATTGTCTGTCAATAATTCTCAGCCCACTAAAGATAAACCCACCTGGCCCAATGCGAACCAAGCATCAGCACATGGAACATAAGTGTAATACCCCGTATATTAAAAGATATTTAGTTTTTTTAGTTTGGGTTAACTTGTTAAAATAAAGATGTTAACAGAAATAAATAAAAGAAAAATATCTTTAGAAGGCCCATAAACCTAGCCCATTAGTTCTCCCTAAAACCAAGAGAGAGGGGAACCGACTCCCACCTCCCCTCATAGTGCCGCCACCCCTCTCCCTGGCCGGCGCCTCCTTTCTCCCCTTCTCCATGTTCGCATCTCTCCCCTCTACAACAAATTGCCCTCCCTAGATCTCCAACTTCATAGCTTGGATCAAAAAGCGAAATAGAAAAACGGAACGAGGAGGAGGAGAGGAGTAAAAGGAGGGGTTAGATCAGAGTCTCCCCTATTGTCTCCTCACAAGTTCTCTAAAGAAATCCTAAGTTAGGCTTTTCCTGTCGTCATATCAGTTGTTCTAGGGTGGTTTTAGTGGTTTAATTCGTGGATAAGGAAGGTTAGAGAAGGAGTTTTGTTTGTTGTGGTTCAAATTGGCTGTTCTGCACGTTGGCAGATTTACAGTGTTTCGGTTTTTTGAAGTTTTGGAGATCTAAATGATATTTTCTGCGAAAGTATATAACTAGAAAGTTGTAGATAATATTTATATATATATATTCTGACCAAAGGGCGCGATTTTATCTCAAGTGGTTTAGACGATACGAATTTTTGAGTATAACTATTGTTTTTATACCATAATCTGGATAGTAGTAGATTGAACTGTTTTTGGATGGGCTAAACAGTGGAAGCAGCCAAGATGACTATAGACAAAGTTGTAGAGATTTTTCTTAGCTTTCCATATTGGTAAAGTACACCCTGATTGGGCAAGTAGAACTCCAGTTATGATTGTTTTAGTGCGGATAGTCTGAATTTTCTGGACAGATTGTGAAGCCTGCTTTCAAGCGCAAATTAGACCATTTTAATGGCATAATAAAAATATGATTTCCACATAAGAGTTGTAGGACTTGTTCTGTAGATTTCCAAAATATATTTATTTGCGGTCATAGCCTTTTCATATTTCAAGATATAAAGGTTTGAAGCAACAATATTGTTTATAGTGCAAGCGGCGTTCCTTGTTATTGCGTTTTGATGGGATGGGGCAGTAGGTTCACCTTTTTCATTGTTTTATATGCATTTTGAATGTGTTTGCTGAGGTTTTGTTTGTGATTAGGTGGTGGTCCTTCAGATTGTGCATGATACCAACCCTTCATTGGAGGCAAGTGCATGACGAACTAAGTGTGTGATTGATGGATTGTTTGCTCTATCTATTTATTACCGATATATTTCTATGTGACATGTGACCGCTTATATTCATATTGTTGTTCGCGCCATTTAGGTTTTCATGTTTATCCTATGTTTACGATATTATTCTTGTTTCAATATTCCGGATTCTGGTTCTGGGTAAATAATTCAAGTTCCCTGTTTGCCATGAATGTGCAATATGGTTTCAATTTGGTTCTTTGATTCCGGTTTCAATTATTCAAGTACCATGCGTAGTCATGGGAGTGCAATTTGGTTCTTTATTTAAGTTCCTGTGGGTAAGCGCTGATCACGCTTACTCGGCTTTGCCGGCAAATGCTAGGATGTATTCACTATTGTCCGGGATGGAAACTACTATTTCAATTCATGTCTGCCCGGGATGGGAACTACTATATTCTTTGTCTTGGTGTTTGAAAATGTGTTTCCTATCAAAGAAAGAAAGCCTTCTGTTCATGCTTTATTGCCAATGATGTGTATATGTGTTTTCTAATTTCATACTGTACTTGCTGAGTATTTTTATACTCACTCTTGTGTTTTAATTGGTTTTAGGTACATATTGAGACCGACATGCATGGGCGGGAAGTAGCACCCTTATATACACATTTATCTGCACACTAACAAACTATATTACCTAAGTCCATAATGATACTTAAACTATATCATGGTTCGATCTTGTAATAATCTTTTGTATTTCTAATAGTTTCTTCCCCATGGATTATAAGGATGGATCGTATTGTGGGAATGATATTGTTATTAGTTTAACTTATAATTGCCTGTCATGTATGTCCGTATTTACAGGGGAGACTCTGCTAAAATTTCTAATAATTTTGGGAGTTAGTGGTTTGAGTGTATGTTTGGCTACCTGGGGTGTTACAATAAGGCCCACAAAGTGAAAGCCCACTCAACGAAGACCCATTAAACATAGCAAACAGAGGTAAAGGCCCTTGAGTAACACGGACCTTGAATAATGTATGTAGAATTCTTTTTATTTAATTCATTTATTTATTTTTTTAATTTACATAAAACATATTTTTATTTTCAAAATTACAGTAATATACTCTAGCGCCCTGTGTGAGGGCTTTTCTAAAAATTGCCTCTGGGGAGGCCGACAAGGGACTTAAATGCAAATTGTCTCGTATCGCTTGCCTACTTTGTATTTTTACAATTAAATTAAATTTGAAGTTGGATGAAATCAAACATTGTATAAAAATTGTGGAGCCCGAGGAGATCTATAACTTTTTCATTTAAGATCGTTTAGGACTCCAAATGTTCATTACAAAATTTAAAATTTATTTTTACAAAATCTCACATCTACACTTCAAACGAACTCTGATGGAGATAAACTTTATGTCCAAATACAACTTTGTAGTTTATCACTTTTTCATTTAAAATTATTTAGAGTATCAATTTAAAATTATTTAGAGTATCAAATAAGTATTACTAGTTTTTTAACGGTTAAAACCTACGGGAATGGTCTAAATATAAATAAAAATTTTACATTTAAGACCCTTCTCACTCTTTGGAAGAGCGATTTTTTTTTATAAAAAAAAGCCTTCCACAGGACGTTTGGAGTATATTTCTGTAAATTTTGAAAACAAAAATATATTTTCAAATATTTTTTAAAAAATAAATATATAAATAAAAATCAAAGTATGTACGTACATTACTTGGAAGAATATCACATTATAAAGGCAAAAGTATATTTGGACTACCTCAACTATAGAATATCACATTATAAAGGCAAAAGTATACTTAGGGCCTGTTTAGTTCGCGAAATGAAATTTTTTTGGGTGCCACATCGAACGTTTGACCGGATGTCGGAAGGGGTTTTCGGACACAAATGAAAAAACTAATTTCATAACTCGCTTGGAAACCGCGAGACGAATCTTTTGAGCCTAATTAATCCGCCAGTAGCACATGTGAGTTACTGTAGCACTTATGGCTAATCATGGACTAATTAGGCTCAAAAGATTCGTCTCGCGATTTCCTCTCTAACTGTGTAATTAGTTTTTCTTTTAATCTATATTTAATACTCAATGTATGTGCCCAAAGATTCGATGTGATATTTTTGGGAAAACTTTTTGGGAACTAATCAGGGCCTTAGACTACCTCAACTATAGCTTGAGTATGATTCTTGTACTCCAAATGCAAAACCGAGTAGATCGACTCCTCCAAATATCAAACCAGTGCAAACTATGTCCCTCAATGGTTTTAATTTTATGTTTTGGTTTTAATCTATACATACCTAAAAATACTATTATAAAAATTGAATATGTTTTCGAGGTCCGTCATCCGTGTTTAAGTCGGTTTTAATTTTATGATTTCGTTTTAATCTATATATACCTAAAAAATAAATAAAATAAAACTATTATAAAAATTGAAGATATTTCCGCCGTACGTCATCCGTGTTTGAGTCGGTTTTAATTTTATGTTTTGGTTTTAATCTATATAAACCTAAAAAAATTAAGGTTTCCGGTTTTTCGGTTTTTGTTTCGTCACAGTGTTTTCCATCGCTAGGCTGAACCATAGCTCTGTCGCCACGTCAATCTTCCTCTCCATGCGTTTCCTTCTACAATTGATTACAAAAGTCGATTCTCCACTCATCCTTCATCATTTTTCCCATGATTTTCCCCTTCAATTCGGCTTGGCCGGATTTAATCTCCATTTAACCATCGCGGATGATAGACGGCCAGCAAGCTTCCTCAATTGATTTTATCCCGAGTTTTGTTCGCTCCAATTTTGGAAAAAAAAAAAGGGAAAGAGAAGATCGAGCGGATCAAAGGAAAAAAGGGAAAGAGAAGATCGAGTAGATCAAAGGCCCTAAACTAATTTTAGGAGATAAAAAAGATTAGACCAGATTGAATGGGGGAGAATCAGCTCAAACATCGTATGTGCATGGCACCATCTCGTGGAGGTTGGAAACGGAGACCCATGGCTCCACCTACGGGTTGGGCCAAAGAAAGGATTAAAAACATCTTACCCGTTGCAACACACGGATATTTTTTTAAGTAGATAACAAAGAAAAAAACTGATGTTATTGTTTATAATGCTTTTAAGAGAAAAGGAAAATATGATGCTACGAAAATCAAAACGAGACGTACCAGCGTTGTCCGATGAGATCCGTGGACAAACAGCGTTTGTAGATTGCAATGGTAAAACTGATTTCTCATCATGAAAAAAGTTTAGTTTTCACATGACTCTATAGTTAATTAATCATATGCTAATCACTGCTTTGTTTTTTATGCTAGGGTCCAACCCTCACTTCCGACTTCCGAACACAGCCTTGGAGCGGAACAATAAACTTGCCTCCTCCATGGTGGGAAAAAACACATAGAGAGAAGAGAAAATACAAAGGAGAAGTGGGAAAAAATCCAGAAGGATTGATGGGGCTTAAAAGAATTTTACTAAGGAGTGAAATATCATGTATATATCAATGGAGCCCGGTTAAACTGTAATTTTTATCAACAAATATATTATTTCCAACATATATACTTATATTAAATCCTTTAGCTCATAAAAACATTTTATACATTTGCAAACAAATGCCTTTTAAAATATTATCACCTATTTTGTCAATTAATAGACAATACAATTATAATTTTACTCTACAAAGGAACCCTAAATAGTTCAGACAAAAAAGAGAGAAGACTTAAAAGATTTTCAAAATTTAACAAAAGCAAATTATTCTATAAAAAATTTCAAAATTTCTACTTTCTAATTACAGAAACAATGTGAACAGGCTATAACATGAGCGCATCAAAAGACGCGCTGAGATTCTATCTTTCTAAAAGCTGGCTCGTGTCTCGAGCCATCTTATTGAGCCACATGGCGATGTTAAATTTTGAGATAAATCTAATAAAATTAAGCATAAGAAATAGCCAAAAAAAAAGACAAATCCAATTTCTATAGACTTCCCAATTATCTATCCTCTTTGAAGATAAATCTAGAGAATATCCATAAGAAAAGAAATACCAAGAAGCAAACAAAAGACGCATCATCCAAATTCCAAAGGTTTCCCAAAATATTTTTCCCCTTTGCAATCTATCTATCTATCTATCTCATGCTGGTTGGTTTAATGCTAGCTGATTGGTTGCCCTCACCATCCTTTAGTTAAGCGACACGTGGCAAGATATAAGTGGTAGAAAGAGCGTCGGGTAAGAAACCCTCTGTAAAACTAGCAAGCGTGCAAGTTACGATGGTAAATAGAAAAAAAAAAGAGAAGAAGAGCCACTCCATGTGCGTAAGTGGGACGCGGCACCACAATCCAAAGTACATGATCGAACCAATGCAAACACGTAAAAGAGGGGGAAAAGAAAAATTAAAAAGACGGACAAAAATACCTTTTTTGAAATTCATTGCAAATTATTTGGGGCAAGTATCGTGACCACATATCGTATATTTTGACAAACTAAAAACAATAGATAGAAAAATAAATGACAAACAATTTGCTCTTTTTTAAGATTGAAACATACATTACATAAAAAAACAAAGAGTGACATGTTTTGTGAAAAAAAGCACGTATATCACTGGCCACGCCGTATACGTATGCACCTTTACAACTGGTGTATACCTACCATAAATAAAAAAGAAAAAGTGACATGTTCTGTGAAAAAAAAAGCACGTATATCACTAGCCCCGCCGTATACGTATGCACCTTTACAACTGGTGTATACCTACCGTAAGTATATATAATAACAAAAAAAACAAAACAAAGCAAAACAAAAACTAACTACACTGCTTCATTAAGCCACAGCGTCTTTGGACTCGAGCCATGCCCATGCACGTAGGTCACGTTCACACCACAGGTCAGGTCTCACCTTGTCCCTATTGCGCAATTTCTTCACGGCTTCACCAGTTCAGTTCAGTATTTCAACCACTTATCGTCGTAGTCCACTTTTGAACACCAAACACCAGAAGTTTTAGGCTCATACAGCCTCTTCCTTTCCATAGCAATGTAGTTGTATTCCAGAACAAGCTGTTGATTGATCTTCTTGATAGTTTTTTTCCTTGAGAAGCATTCGGCTGGTACAACTATTCTTGAAACTGTATAATAAAGTTGTCAAAAAAATAATAAAGAACCAACAAATTCAGGAGCAGACATTAAATATTCCTTAAAATAAAAAATATAATTTAATAGTCTTCATTTTTATACCAATTTTATTAATTTAAAATTTATTATACCTTATTAATAAAATTTATTATTAATTTCAAATCGGGTGAAAAGTTGATTATGTGAGTGTGTGGAGAGCCTGATTTGGATTTATAGCTGCTGTTAGATAGGAGGGGAAGAGAAGACGAGACACTGGTAGAGAAACCCTTATTAGTCCCGGTTCGTAACCCCCAGTAGTCCCAGTTTTTAAACCAGGAGTATCAATCCGGGATTAAAGATCGCTATCTTTAGTCCCAAGTGCTATGGCCGCTGCTCATCTCTCCAAAAGGATTCATGACATCCGTACTTAAACCAAACCGTATGTTTCGTGCGTCCTTTCCAAAGTATTTAAATTTTCTGTCAATGTTTTGCCACTGCGAACCATCGGCGGGGTGTCTCAGCATCCCGTCTTGTTGACGTTCTTCAACGTGCCGACGCATCATTCTAGCATTCCCCTTGTTCTTGAACAAACGGCTTAGCCGTGGTATTATAGGGAAATACCATATCACCTTAGCAGGAATTCTCTTCTTTGTTGGCTGCCCGTCAACTTTACCTAGATCCTCTCGTCTAATCTTGTATCGTAGTGCTTTACAAACAGAGCATGTTTCTAGGTTCTCGTACTCCTCACCACGATATAGGATACAATTATTCGGACATGCGTGAATCTTCTGAACTTCTAGTCCTAGAGGGCAGACTATCTTCTTAGCCTCGTACGTTGTCTCGGGCAATTTGTTTCCCTCCGGAAGAATGTTCTTGACAAGTTTCAATAAATCGCCAAATGCCTTGTCACTAACACCATTTTTTGCCTTCCATTGCAAGAACTCCAGAGTGGTATCCAACTTTTTGTGCCCCTGCTCGCAACCTGGGTACAACGATGTTCTGTGGTCCTCTAACATCTGCTCTAATTTATGGGCCTCCTTTTCACTTTCACAGTCCTCCTTTGCATCCTGCAACATCTGACCAAGATCATCCGCAGCGTCGTTATCGCCAGCATCCCTGTCCACCTCGCCCATTTGATTTCCTTCAAATCCAGCGTACTGAGCCCAGTCGGGAATGTTCTCGTCCTCCGCTTCATCTTCTTCCATTTCAACCCCTTGCTCACCGTGGGATGTCCAACAATTATAGCTTGGCATGAACCCCGACTCAAACAAGTGGAAATGAATAGTCCTAAATGCAGAATACTCCTTCTGGGTCTTACACTTATTGCATGGACAACAAATAAAACCGTTACGCTTGTTAGCTTCGGCCACTCTCAAAAAATAATGCACGCCGTCGATAAACTCTTTGGACCACCGGTCAGCGTACATCCATTGCCGATCCATCTACATGAAATGAATTTTCGTACAGTAATAACAGTCAAACAATAATGATAAAATAATTAAAAACTCTTTCGACAAGCATACAATAATGACATATCATTACTCATACAATTAATAATTATAAAATAATCAAACAAACAATTCTTATTAACAATTTTTGAAGTTCTAAACTAATATTAATGTTGTACTTCTCTTAATTTTCAATTAAGTTTGTTTTCTATTTTTTAAGATTAATTTTCATCATATTTTAAACTATGAGAATAAAACTTTTTTAAAGTAAACAAACAAAATTTCTATATATTCTTCTTCCCCACACAAATTTTCTCTCTCATCAACTTACAACAAAGTTTTGGAGATAAAAAAAATGTGTGAAACATAGCTCCAAAAGTAATATAACAACAAAAAACATTGGAGGATGAAGTTACTAACCTTTTAGACACCTCCGATTTGTATATAATCACTAAAATAATTTCACAAGAAATTTTGGCATGACCTCCCCTCTTTCTTTGAGAAACTTTGAAGCTTGCTCGGGCTGGAGGAGGAAGAAGACATATATAAAGGGGGAGAATTTTAGTCCCGGTTAGTGTCCAACCGGGGCTAAATATCGCCGGGATCTTTAGCCCCGGTGGTGTTACCAACCGGGGCTAAAGATCCCGGGGGGCCTGACAACGTCTGACATATTTAGAACCGGGACTAAAGACACCAACCGGGACTAAAGATCACATATGCCCGTTGTAGCCACCAACCGGGACTAAAGATCATATTTAGTCCTGGTTTTTAATGGATCCGAGACTATTGCGGATTTCGGCCGACCGACCAAAGATCACATGAGCCACACAGTCGCTGAGCGAGAGATGCTTGTCCATACTCTTTCGGCATCGATACACTTGTTTTCTCAAACCAAATCGTGGCCATTACACTCCTTTTCTAAAGCCCAGATCAAGCCACGTCACATTTTTCTTTCTTAACGCTATAGTAGCTACGGAATAGCTAGCTAGCCTCTCCAATCGGTAAGTGTATCATGCATTATGCTCAATCGATAGCCATGGCCTCTGGTTCTGGCCCCTGGGACTATGTATATATAGGAACGTGCCATGCTTACGACTACGACCCTATTTCAAACATGGCCTCGGTGAGAGTTGCGAGTTGGGACACCGCTCTTCTCAAGCCATATGGTGAGTTTTGGAGTAGGCGGAGCAACATGCAAATAACGGAAAAAAAAAAAGGCAGATCAGTGAACTAACTATAGCCTACGTCACTACATGCTTTACACGTGAATGCATCCTCAATTTCTGAGCGCGAAACATTTTTTCCCGATAAAAATGGTTTTTGGTTTGGAATATGGATGTCTTTTATACCATATGGGGTTTATCTTTATATTCGTCACCGACGAGGGGTGTGGATAGTTGATGATCGCGGAGAGGCTATTTTGATCGGATGGAGGCGAGATGGGAAAGAAGTTCGCGAAGGCGAAAAAAAACAATGACTTTGCTTTTGGTTGTTTTTTTTAAAAAACTATTGACGTATCTAGCATTTTTATATGGGTGGTCTAATTTATTCTTTTTTAAGTACCATAAATATAATAATATATACAATAGAAGTATATATATAATTGATTATTAAAAGTGTACCTTGATATATTAATAAACGACTTGCTAATTGTTACTTGTGCCAAAAAAATTGTGCTTTCCTTCTCAAGAATATTTTTTCTATTTTTTTACATATAGCTATGTATTTTTTGGGTGGTTTCGGGACCACCCACTAGATACGCTTAGAATATGTACAATAGCAGGCTATAAGTCAGCTATAAACATATTTTAGAGATATAAAGGAATAGAGAGAATAGCAGCGGGGCTACCGATCTATAGCCAACTGCAGCACAGACTCCAAGACGTAATATGTGTATGACAGGTGGGATCATATGTATTAATAGTATAGTATACAAATATTGTATGAATTGGCTATTACATTGGCTATAGCCCCGCTGCTCTTCTCTCTATTCCTTTATATCTTTAAAATATGTTTATAGCTGGCTTATAGCCTGCTATTGTACCTGCTCTTAGAGCAAGGCTAATAGTATAGCCAACTACTAGCTCCAAATCATCTATAGCCAATCTAATAGCTCATTAATACAATGGTTACCCATGAGCATATACTACATTATTAATATATGGTCTCATCTCTCATACACACATAATATATTGGAGTCCGTACTATAGCTGGCTATAAAATATGTGTTTACAGCTGACTTGTAGCCTGCTATTGGCGAAAACTGAAACGATTGGTTACTGGATTGTGAAAGCCAACCGGTATCCTCCTCAAGTCATCCCCACTTACTAATTTCGTGCACTGTGGTTGCTCCACGTCATCAAGTCGATCATATCTGGAAGGTCCTCGGTGTGCCTACATCAGGTTGATCCATATCCGTTTGATCAAATATCGATGGTCCTGCGTGTCCCCTCGGTGGAGCATCCTGGAGACCTGGACGCTACTCACAGAAAAACCCGATAGCCCCCTCCCGGGTGCATGCAGGCGACGGGCATTCCTCCGGGCGGGCCCATCTCAGCTGCGCCATCTCCCTGACGATTCCTGTGTCACCTTCCCTACCCAGCCCAACAGCTGCACCGTCTCCCCTAACAACATGGTTTTATATATAGCTGCTAACCTTTTGTCAAAATGACTTTCTGCATTACGTTGGTTTGTTCGATTGATCCTTCCTAATTACTCCAGCAAGTTTGTTGAGGAAAAAAAACCATGTTAGTCTTCCAACATCAGTTCAACACTAATTTATTTTTATATCGGGATTGACTAATGTTGATCAGGTGGTCTTTGCTCCCTGTTGCGATTGGTTTGTTCAGGTCTTCAGTCGGGCAGCTCAGGCCATTAGGATTTACACTAGCTCATGCAATTCCCCGTGGATATCTGTTTATGATGTAAGATAAATTCCCATCTCAAGTATTTTTCTTTTGTCAAATTACTATTTATTTGTTTGACTTTACACCTATGCTATGCCTGAACTTCAGAAAAGCTAGATTCTTTAATGTTTCAATGGGCACTATTTCTGATGCAATGGTTTATTTTCCACGTACCCTTCAAGCTTTTTCAAGCTTTTAATGTACTTTGGTCTGCTTCTTTAATCCTTAATAGGAAGAGTTTCAATATGCCCTCGTTGTATAAGACTATTTTTTCATACGGAAGAACGATTGTTTGGGTTCATCTTGCATGACCTAGCTGGGATGCAATTACCAGATTTGCTCAGCAGTCAACATGAATTCGCTCAAAGTTAACGTGGCAACACGCAATTGGTTCCATGAATTAGCTCATTCACAATAAGTATTCCGAAAGCATTTGAAGTTCTTTTTACTTTATAACTTTTTTACAACGAACCAAACTAAAGAACAGTTGTCCTTTGCCTTTTTTGTTTGAAACCACACTGGTAGAGAAAGGGTTATTACTCCCGGTTCGTAAACCGGGACTACGAATCCGGGACTAAAGATCGCTATCCTAGATCGCTATCCTTAGTCCCGGGTGAAAAAACCGGGAGTAAAAATCCATTTTTAGTCCCGGTTGGTGTTACCAACCGGGACTAAAGAGGCTAATCCGGTTGCTCTTTCCGGTTCCTCTTTATTATTTTCTTTTCTTCATTATTTTTAAATATATTGATTTCACCCCATCCCGTCCCCAAAATCCCAAATCAATCATTCTCAAATTGCCTCCAAATCCACAAATCGATCATCTCAAATATTCAAATACATCACAAAATCTTAAAAAAAAATTACATCGCAACTTCTACAAAATTCATCACATATTCACATCACACACAAATCAAATACATCACACAACAATCTCAGATCCAATAAAATACATCACACAACAATCTCAGATTTTTCAAAAAAAAAAAGGAGAAAGCGTTGCCTCGCCGCGCGCCACCGCCGCGCCGGCCGGCCGGCCCTCCGCACCCCGTCGGCGCGCGGCCGCCCGCCGCCGCCGCGCCGGCCAGCCGGCCCTCCGTCCGCGCCCCGCCGCCAGCAGCCGTCGCGCCGGCCGGCCGGCCCTCCCTCAGCGCCCCACCGCCCGCCGCCGCTGCGCCGGCCGGCCGGCCCTCTGCGCCCGCCGCCGCCACGCCGGCCGGCCGGTCCTCCGCGCCCCACCGGCCGCCGCCACAGGCCACGCCTCACCACGCGCATCGCCGCCGCCGCGCCAGCCGGCCGGCCCACCGCGCCCCGCCAGCCGCCGCCGCACCGGCCGGCCCTCCGCGACCCGCCGCCCTCGCGCCGGCTTGGCACTAGAGAGGAGAAGGAGAGGAATAGAGATAAGAATGAGAGGAGAAGATAAGGTTGAGGAGAGGAGGAGAGAGGAGTTAAAGGAGAGGAGGAGGTACCTCGATCCGATCGCGCACACCTCTCCGATCTCCGCGTCGATCTTTACTCCCGGTTGGTTGTACCAACCGGGACTATAAATAGATCTTTAGTCCCGGTTGGTAACACCAACCAGGAGTAAAGCGTATGGCGATCTTTTTTCCCGGTTGATGTTATCAATCGGGACTACAAATAGATCTTTAGTCCCGGTTAGTAACACCAACCGGTACTGAAGATTGAAAAGTACCCTGTAGCTTTTAAACCGGGACAAAAGATATTTTTAGTCCCGGTTTTTAATACAACCGGGACTATTGTAAAATCTGGTTGACCGACCAAAGATGGTTTCTCCACCAGTGCCACCCATATGGGTAGTATGGCATATACTTTACAGTAAGTCTTCGAGGAGTTGGTTTGCATAATCTCTTATTGCTTTGAATTGTTTCTTTTTCCATTTGGCAAGCTTATGGGTATGTACAACATTTTTATTTTTACTAGAAAAAAATGCCCGTGCGTTGCAACGGGTAAAAATATTTTGAAATTGATATACATTATCTAGCTTGCTTGGTTTTTTTAGTTGAATACTCCTTGGTTTTAGGCTGAAAGTCCCATTCATTTCTTTTCAACCCTCAGCCTTGTTCGCTAGCTCCATCCGCTCGGCTTGCCTCTTTGGCACGGCCAGTGTTGGACTCAGGATGTTGCGGATGAAAAAATTTAGGTAAGGACGGACGAATCCTTACATATTTTTTTATTATTAGGTACATATTAACACCATAAAAAGTGATCGTGGGCCCTTTGCATGTGCAGCAACCTTTTGTTTCTTTCATGGAAAGAAAGGGCATTAATTTTGTATACTTGAATATGTATTACATCCTATATATCGGTAAGCATATATTTATATATATTTTTGTGTATATAATATGATTATCTTTACTTTTCAAATTAAAAAATGGTTCATTATAAGATTTCAGAATCAATAATTTCGAATTAAAAAATGGTTCATTATAAGATTTCATAATCAATCTGTTGAAGAAAGAGGTGCAATAGTTTTGATTTTTCAGCAATGGGATGTGCATGGTAATATGATTTGACACGAAGGAAGGAAAGTAGACTTATTCTAGGATGGGCCCATAGACATAGTGCCAGCAATAATAGGTGAAAAAATGCGGGAGATTTGACACGAGGGAGGGAAAGTAGACTTATTCTAGGAGGGGCCCATTAGCCCATAGGCATAGTGCTAGCAATAATAGGTGAACAAATGCGGGAGAGGAAGGTGGGAATCGAACCCTGGTCGCCGGGATGAAAACTTTCGATGTTAACCATGTAAGCAGATTACTATATGTGCTACGAGATTACATGGAACTTACATATAGTATATAAACCTCGGTTTTGGAGTAGATTGAAAATTGTCCGATCCGTCTATTAATCAGATTAAAACGGATTTAGCTACACGTGTGGGACGGACGAAAAAAACGCCCGGAATCCTTACATATTTTTTAATTATTAGGTATAGATTTTATTCTCTGTATAAATATTCCCGCTGCAATGCGTGCAGAATTATCTAGTACGTATATACGTGTTGACCCAAAGTCATTATTTTTGATCGGTTTCGGGTAAACCGGCCTAAGAAAGCAGTTTTTACTTGCAAAACGAAAAGGTAATAATTTCCTGGGTGTGAGCCGACGCGGCAAGACGAATCTGAACCTTCTCACCTTGCACCGATATATGGATCCTTCCCCTATCCAGGCTTCGCACATCAAATTCGGGGGATGTACAGGCTAGGGTCTGCATGCATGCTGGTATCTACAGAATCTTCTTCGTAGTGAGCATGGCAATGTAACAAACAGAACCAACGTGGGTGCAGTCCCTTCAAGTCCCCCCTATACCCACGAGACCTATAGATATTCCTGGAACACTCTTTCGATTTTTTCAACATGAATAATAAACTAAAGATTTCTAAATGGTTGGAGATTAAAGAAACTGTGTAATTGAGCCCCCTAATTTTTTGTTCCTGGATCCGCCCCTAGCAACAAAGTTTGCCATATCTTCTATGAGTTGTACGTGTTAGGATTCCGGCGACGATCTCACGTCGCCATCGTCGGAAGAATATCATCCGGCCGCCGGCCGGTGCGGTGCCAGCTGCCAACCTATGCATAATGAAATGCCTGACTGAACAATATTGCTGAATTTTCAGCATTCAGTTCAACCTATGCTTGTATGTAAGTGCTCAATCATATCTCTGATACACTGACTGAATAAAATTTATGAATGCTCAATATAACTGAAGTATTCTGCAATGGCTCAACCATAACTGAAGAGCTGATGCTTTTTTTTCTTTGGTAATATATTTTAGGTGGCAAAAGACAATCATTCCGACTTACATAGTGTGTGCCCTTGCTCCCAGAATTCATGCTGATTTCCAATATACAAAAGAAAGGTAAATATATATATATATATATATATATAGAGTTCTTCTCCATGCTCCCAGGAAGTAGCTAGAATGTTGATTTCCAAAATAGCGATAGAAGTGCAGAGAAGATTGTCCGGTTGTCCCCACCGGCGATCGACGACTCCGCTCCTCATGTCGAACGCTCGAGCGCGGTCCGTCGTCGCGGTGGAGAAGAGAAGAGCTAGATAGGGCGACTGGAGCAACCGAGCGGAGGAAAAGGACTATCAAGGTGTCGACTGGGCAGGGCTGACCCAAGCCACGTTGTTGGGGCCTGACGAGGCGCAGACAAATCGCATCTCAACTTCTACTTCCTTGCCGTGCGTAGATGCAGAAAACTACTGTCCTCTAAACTACTACTCTAACGTCAGAGGATCCGTTTCCGTTGCGGGCGGTGGTATATAATTCATGCGTGTGCAAGCGGTGGACGCCTCGACGTACGGTCCCGGCCTCCCGGCCTGGCGTGTTGCGACTTGCGCGACATGCATGCATGCACCAGCCCACGCGTCCGAGACGTGGCACGCACCCGTACGTACCTGCGACTGCGAGCGCCTTTCACAAACGCGGGCACGTGATGCCGGGCAAACGTACGTACACCAGCGCGCGGCTCTGTCACGATCGAGGAGGTACAATAGAATGCGGGTGTCGACGATAAGAGAGACTCGTATGTAGGTATGAAAACGGATCGAATACAGTCGAAAACTAGCTCTATCATATTCGTTTTCATATTTTTTCTCGGAATCGAAATCAGAATCGGAAACCCGGATAAAAAACAAAATCGAATATTATTGAATACAGATACGGAGCGAATACGAATCGAAACGAATACGGTAACGAATAATTAAGACCCCTCGAAATAAGCTTCAAAACTTAAAATAATATTTTGAAGCTATAATTAATTTCAGCTGAAAAAGTCATGAACATAAAAGTTGTAGAGCTCATCAAGACATACAACTTTTATTTTGTTCATTTCTTCGCCCGATAAAGTGATAGTAGTATTGTTTACAAAGAACCAAATGAGATGTAAATTTTATGAACAATGTTACTATCACTTTGTCGGATGAAGAAATGACCAAAATAAAAGTTATAGATCTTGATGAGTTATACAACTTTGTTGTTGATGACTTTTTCAGTTGAAATCATTTAGTATTTCAAAATATTGTTTGAAGTTGTCATATTTTGAAATTCAAATTCAAACGGTTCAAACAAAGTCATATAGAAAAATGACCAAAACAAAAGTTGTAGATGTTGATGCGTTATACAACTTTGTTGTTGACAATTTTTTCATTTAAAATCATTTACTACCCGGAAAATTATTTGAATTTTTTATATTTTTAAATTTAAATTTTATATAGTTTAATCAAACTCAGATGGAGAAATGACCAAAATAAAAATGATACATCATAATAAGTTATACTACTTTGTTTTTAACAACTTTTTTCATATGAGTTGATTTAGTGCCTTTAAATTCATTTTAAAGAGCCACATGTAAAATAAAAATTGATTTTTACATTAAAAAATATCCATCATTTTTTTCACCCCAACCTTGTCCTCTTGACTCTTCATCTCCTCTCTCTCTCACACACACTTTCTACTCTCTCTCTCTCTCACTTCCTCTCATCCACAGAGGGCGTAGGTCGGGGCGGGCGGCGGCCGGCCGAGAGCGGCGCGGGGCGGGGCAGGCGGCGACCGGCCGAGGGCGGCGCGCCGCGCGGCAGGTGGCGACGAGCTCGCGCGGCGGGCGGCGGCGGGCATGCTCGCGCGGCGGGCTCCCGCGGCCAGCGGCGGCGGGCGGGCTCGAGCGGCGCGCCGCGCGGCGGCGGCGTCGGCGGGCGGGAGCTGCGGAGGGCGGCAACGGGCGGCGGCGGCAGGCATGAGCGCGCGGCGGGCGGGCTCGAGCGGCACGCTGCATGGTGGCGGCGGGCGGCGGGCGGGAGCCGCAGCGGCGGGCGGCGAAGGGCGGCGGCAGCGGGCAGCTGGCGCGGCCGGCTAGCCGGCTAGGGTTTCTGGTTTTTTTTTGTTTTTTTTTTTGCTGAAAAATATCTCCGGATATCCGATGAAAAATGCCGGATAGTTTCCGACCGTTTTCCAATTCCGTCGGATATCACTCTTACTGTATTCGTTTTCGTATCCGAGAAAAAAAATCCGAATTCGTTTCCGAATCCGAGAAATTCCGGATATTTCCGACCGAATTTTTCCGAATCTGAAAATTGATCCGGACGGACGGAAAGTATCCGAACCACTTTCATCCTTACTCGTATGCTTGAACGATATGATGTGCTGGCAAAGAAAAACGGTGCAAGAGAAGAACATGTACATTAGCAGACTATAAACACATATTGAGAAGATAAAATAGAAGATAGAAGAGCAGCTGTAGCACAAACTACAGGATATAATGTGTATATGATAGGTGGGACCATATAGTTATATTATATAGTTATAGTGTAGTATATGTTCATAGATAACTACTACCTCCGTTTCAGGTTATAAGACTTTCTAATATTACCCACATTCATATAGATGTTAATGAATCTAGACATGTAGTAGGTATTAAATTGACTATAGATAATTTGAAGCCAACAGTTGTCTATACTATTAGAGCGAGCACAATAGGAGGCTGTAAGTCGGCTAAATACTGACGAATCTTTTTAAACCTAATAACGCCATGTTTTGATAATGTGATGTTACAATAGACATTCGTTAATGATGGATTAATTTGACTTAATAAATTCGTCTCACAGTTTACAAGTGGAATTTATAATTTGTTTTGTTATTAGTCTACGTTTAATATTTCAAATGTGTATCCGTATAATAAAATAATTTTACAGATGGTTGTGTATGATGTGGAGGTGTCGTATAGGCTAGTGCAGCCAACCAGGAACATTTCTATTGATCTTGCTCTCATGCTTGGCTGCCGTGACCGCGCGAGGGATGGCTGACCCGTGCCGTGCTCCCATGCTCATGCTCTTGTCCTGAGCTGCTTTGCCTGCTTCAGATGCGGATGCCGAAGTTCAGTACTGGAGTACTAGCTTGAAACTTGAAAGGAGTCTCGACGAAGGGACGAGCTAGCAAGCACGAATATCACCGGCCAGTTTGTTCGCCGGCACCGCTCTCCTTCGTCTTGGTCCACCATGCGCCCTTCAGATTGGCCACGGACGTGCAAATGGCACTGCGCCGTGCACCGCCTCCGTCCGTCAGTACAGCTAAAGGTGTGTTTGGTTGGCTGCATATGTGTTGGCCCGCACCCGCCTATGCAACTTCGGGCTGTTTGGTTGCCTGTTCCAATATCTCAGCCAGGCCCCCTAGGTGCAAGATTCCCTCCACCGTAAGCTTCGTGGAGCACCGGCAGCTGGTGGGGTGTGTCACGCAGTTGGACAGGAGGCGTCCGTGTGGCGTGGCTGGCGCGACGCCGTCATGGCCGCCGCGGGTCCGCACTGTCGTGTGCTCGTGGCGGATAGATCGAGGAGACCCAGCAGGCAGCAGTAGGGGCGAAACTGGTTCGGATAGTTTTCGTTCGTCCGGACCATTTTTCGGATTTAGATAGTTTCGGTCGGAACTATCCGGAAATTCTCGGATTCGGAAACAAATTCAGATTTTTTTTCTCGGAAACGAAAACGAATACAGTAAGGTACTATCCGTCGGAATCGGAAAACGGTCGGAAACTATCCGGATTTTTTTTCGGATATCCGCAGACATTGAGCATATTTTAGACAAAAACACATATATATACATAACTTTTTTATACGAAATTAGATGAAGACAAACTTTATATCAACATTGTAGAGCTCGATGAGATCTACAACTTTCTTATTGACTATTTTATTATTTGAGGTCATTTAAGAGTCTAAATATTCATTATAATATACCATATTAATTTTTACAAAATCTCAAATCTACGATTCAAACGACATCTGATGGAGATGTGTTCCATATTAAAGTTGTAGAGCTCAACGGGATCTACCACTTTGTAGTTTATAACATTTGTATTTGAAAGCATTTAAAGTATAAAACAAACATTACAAGTTTCGAAGATGTGAAGTAAAATAAATAACATCTCCAATTTATACAATGGTAAGTAAGTTATACATCTAGTAAAAGGTCTTGGGAATAGAAAATGATAATTATATTTGCATATGGATCTCTAAGACGAACAGCCATGAAAATCAATTTTCACATACGGTTGTGGGACCGTCTACAAAATTGACGATATAAATGTTGGAGATGTTGAACCAAAATAATAAGCGATATCTCTTCCTTGATCAAAAAACTCAATTTGAGGGGTTTTTTATATACCAGTAAATATTCGCTACCGTATTTGTTTCGTCTCGTATTCGCTCCGTATCTGTATTCGATAATATTCGATTTCATTTCCGTATCCGAGTTTTCGATTCCGATTCCGATTCCGAAAAAAAATATGAAAACGAATATGATAAAGCTAGTTTCCGTCCGTTTCCGATCCGTTTTCATCCCTAGGCAGCAGCCAGTTGGTGGGCGGCGCCGACTTCTGCTTTCCAATTTCGATGCAGGGTAAGAGCAAGTTTAATAGTATAGCCAACTACTGTACTAGCTACAAATCATCTATAGTCAATTTAATAGCTAATTCATACAAAACATGTACTACTATACTTTTAATATTTGATCCCACCTGTCATACACATATTGCGTCTCGGAGTCTGTGTTGCAACTGGCTACAAATCTGTAGCCGCTGCTCTCCTCTCTCCTCTCTTAT
Organism: Oryza sativa Japonica Group; assembly: GCF_034140825.1. Classification (NCBI taxonomy): domain Eukaryota; kingdom Viridiplantae; phylum Streptophyta; class Magnoliopsida; order Poales; family Poaceae; genus Oryza; species Oryza sativa. The sequence goes on from NC_089046.1 coordinate 4,660,522, forward strand.
TTCTTTAAAATATGTTTATAGCTGGCTTATAGCCTGATATTGTACCTGCTCTAAGGAAGATCAACTGCAGGATTGCTAATTAGCGTGTACGCGCCACAAACTCAAGTTGCGAGTGTTTCTGAATGCCCACGCACGTAGCTCACAGCCCAGCGCTTAGCCCATCGCTGCCCTTCTTCTTTTTTGCGCAACGCTTTTTTCCTTTCTTTTTCACGCGAAATGCCACACATGCGCATGTGGAGAAAAAACAATAAATTTTGTTTCTAAAAGTCACAGCAAGATAACCTTCTTTTTTTTCACAAACATTGTTTCCTATTTTGAATATATATATATAATAATAAAAATTAAAACTCTCTATTAAAAAAATTAAAAGTTATACCTAAAATTTTAAACTTTCAACTCAGAATTTAAAAACTTTTGATTCAAATTTAAAAACTTTCAATCAAAATTTAAACTTTGAAGTCAAACTTTGAAAACTTTCAACTTGAAATTTGAATTTTTTCAAGTCAAAATTTGAAAATTTTCGACTTTTCATCTAAAATTTGAAAAACTTTCAACTCAAATTGAAAACTTTCAATCCAAATTTGAAAACTTTCAAGTCAAATTTGAAAACTTTCAACTCGAAATTTGAATTTTTTGAAGTCAAATTTTGAAAACTTTCAACTTTTCATCTCAAATTTGAAAAACTTTCAACTCAAATTTAAAACTTTCAACCCATATTTGAAAACTTTAAAATCAAATATGAAAACCTTCAACTCAAAATTTGAAAACTTTCAACTCAAATTTGAAAACATTCTAGTCAAAATTAAAAACGTTCAATTCTACATTTGTAAAGAGGTATGCAAAAAATTGAAAAAAAAAATTGGGAAGAAACAGAAAAAAAAAAAAAAGGAAAACACATCGAAGGAGCCAAGATAAAAAAAAAGTGCGAAAAAAGAAAAAAAAAAGGCACATGGGGACGGGGCCCAGCTGGCGCGTACGCGCGCGCCAGTATCCCCCGATCAACTGGGCTAGGAGAGGAGTAAGAGGAAGTTTAATAGCTCCAAATCACCTATAAACAACTTAATAGCCAATTCATACAATAGTTACCTATGAACATATACTTGCATGGTCGCACCTGCCATACACACACTGTGTCTTAGAGTCCGTGTTGCAGCTGGCTACAAATCTGTAGCCTGCTGCTCTTCTCTCTCCTTTTTTTATCTTCTTGATATGTGTTTATAGCTCGCTTATAGTCTGCTATTGTACCTACTCTAAGGAGTTGTTTGGTTCACTTCCAAACATTACCAAGGGCATATTCAGATTGATGATATTTTCAATAATACCATTATTTGATGAAATTGAAACCTATGTGGTTACATTTAGTTTGTTACCAAATATTGGTAATGTGTATGAAATTTTGACAACATTATTAAGCCGTTGGCAATATTGCTAATTTGCCAAAAATTTGGTATTACTAAATTTTGATAATGTTCATTTTGGCATTAATCTGAATAGACCCCAAACCTCCTTACCAAACCTAGCCAAATGTATGGCTTATAAATTGATTGCCACACCTTAGGCAAGATTTGGTTAAACATGAGTGTATGACATGTGGGCCTTTGAATTGAAAAACTGGCATATGCCACAACTTTGAAAGTGAAACAAACAAATGTCTTAGAAAAGTGTGGTAAAGTTTAGCAAAGTGACGGAATGAACCAAACAACCCCTAAGTTTTATAATGGGGGTGACCGTTACTTTCAATTTTAATCTTATCATATTATTCATTTACTTATTAATTAAGAGGCAGTATGTATCATAAGTTACTACTAACATACTACCCCAATGGGGGAATATTGTGGTTGGTTGAGAAATATAGTTATGTGGGGGAAATTGAATGGTGGAGGTTGTGACTGGCTAGGAAGAAAATGTTGATAAAGAAGTAGTTATATTTTGGGATAAATTTTGAACGCTATTAGAAGTTATTATATTTTGAGACGGATAGAATAATAGACTTTTATCCCATCGAAAGATCACAACTTCAACTTCTTTATTTAATGAGTTTGCGAGTTTTCTTATATGCCATCCAACAATTTTTTTCATCCTTTATATGCTAAGGATAATGACGACGCCGAGGCACTCACTATCACGCCAAGGAGGAACCAGTCACCAGTGCGACGTGACCACAACGCCCCGCTTGTCGGGGTAGGAGCAAATGGCATCGGCGGCGGGAATCCGCTTGTTGTCACCCTAGTACATCCTCGTCGCCGCAGGATAACCGGTATAGAAGGGGGAGAGACGGGAGGAGTAAGGGAGAGGAAGTGAGTGGCGCGACTGCAAGGATAGCCTGTGCAGAAGGGGCTGGGATGGAGATAGATATAGAGAGAGAGAGCATAACCCTGCCATTCCATGTCATCGTCTCGCCGTCACCGTCGTCGCTCTCTATCGTCATCTCGCCACCGCCGCACCATTGTGGTGAAGCCAGTTAGGAAGGAAGGGTCCAAGTCCGAACGGGGAAGAGGAAGGAGAGAGAGAGGGGGGAGGAGGAATAAGGGAAAAGAATGACATGTGGACACCACATGCTGACTCAACGAGATGGATCAAGTCAACGTGCCATGTTAGCGAAAACACCACCAATACCGCCGAGAGAGTCAAACTGCACTGATTTTATTAGTTGGAGGGCGAAGATATCTGTTATTACGATTGAGAAATATGAATCAGATTGGAGCTATACTTGAGGAAGTCAAAGTGGACTTATTCCTATCTTTTCACTTTATATCCCTGCTCAGTCTGATTTTCATCCTTAAACAAAAAACAGATACACCCCGTCCCCCAACTTACAAAACCAGTGCAAACGACGTCCCTCGGCAGTATTGTCCCTGGTTTTGGCTGATGTGGCACCTATGTGGCTCCTTTGACTAAGTCTTCATCCCACGTGGCATTGATGTGGTGCTTACGTGGAGTTTGAAAAAAAAACAGCAAAATTGAAAATAAAAAAATTAAAACAAAATATGCAGGACCCACATGTCAGTAAAAAAATATAAATAATGGGACTCACATATCAGTGAGTCCCACTCTTTCAACCTCACCCTCTCTCCTTCAACCACACCGGCGGGAGTGGAGCGACGTGCGGCGGCCGGCGGGTGAAGGTAGAGGAGCGGTGCGCGGCTCATCTCCATCCTCGCGCTGCCCTCAGCGACTGGCACACTCCTCATCTCCATCCTTGCCTCCTCCGCAACCGCGCGTAGAGGCGGACCCGACGCCGCCAAGGTGTCCCTCGTCATCCCCGCCGACCGGTACAACCCCACCGCCACCGCTGCATTAATCACCGGAGGCCGGATCAGCTAGGTTCGGTGGAAGAGAGGCGGAAGAGATAAAATAAGGGAAAGAGCCAAGGGGGAGGAGGCCCCGGCGGGCGCCCCCCGACGCCAAGTCATTCGTTGCCGTTGCCGCCCCGGAAGAATTTGACGGCGAAGAAGCCGAGTCGGCTGCAGGGGAGGCCACCACCGACATCTCCCTGCCCACGACCACCGTTAGTGAGGGCCCCCGCGGTTGCTCCCGGTCCCGTGGCCGACGAGGAGGAGAGCGGCGCTAGCGCTATGCAGCCTCATCGCTATTTGCTCTCCATCCTCGTCGTCTCCGGGTGGGGCGGTGACACGGGGGGCTTGTAGTCATCGTCGTCGGGCAGGCGGCCTTGGCGCCCTTCTTGCCGCCGGCCTGCTCCACCGACTAGAGAGAGAGAGAAAGATGATATAGAGAAGAGTGGAGAGAGAGGATAGAGAGAAGGGTAGAGTAGTGAGAATGACATCCAATCGATTGTTTGAAGCCAACACATGGGCCCTACCAAATTTTATTTTTATTTTTTGTGAAACTAAATTGTGGACCCCACAGTTTTTATTATTTTTCCGGATCAAATTGTCGCGTAAGCGCTACGTCAGTGCTACGTGGAACTAAGAACTAGTCAAAGGAGCCATGTAGGTGCCACGTCAACCAAAACAGAAGACAATACTGCTGAGGGATCTCGTTTATATGGTTTTATAAGTTGGGGATGCATGCATTGCATCCGGATTCGTGGATCAGGATCAAATTGAGCGATATACCTCAGCAGCCTGCCTAATTTGAGCGATATTTTACAAATGGGACATTTGCAAATTTGCCACTGGTTTTTTCAATATTGCAAGAATGCCACTCGAATGACAGTTCTAGTGGTATTTTTGCAATTTTCTAGTGGCAGTCTTGCAATAACGATTCAAAATAGTGGTAAATTTGTAATTGCCCCTTTACAAATAGAGCGATATCTAATCTTTGGGCCGACGCAGCCTGTAGCAGTGTGGCCCAGATCAGGATCAAAAAATTTTGGGCCCTTGTAATTTGCTGGCACTAGAGGAGCGCGAACGTTTCCTTTTTTTTAACAGGATATTTTGTACTGTCGCGTGATGGAGTAATAAATAGAGACACACAGACACAGCCGCAAGAAAAGGCCAATGCATGCCGGTGAGCGAGTGGATGCGTGTCTGACTGTATAGGCGCAAGTGCTATAAAAGGGGCAATTGCCACTGCATAAGAGCAATGTATGTACATTGTACAATACATCGTTTTTACATAACTCTAAGGGACATTGCCCCACCAAATTATTTGGCATTTGAACAATGGTTTGTTAGTGTTTGGTTTGCTATTAAAATATGCCAATAGCATAAAAAAGTTACCTAAATTTTGTTAGTGTTTGGTCTTAGAACAATCACCTTTAAGGTTCGAGGAATATAAAAAAAAGTCAGCTCGATGCATCGGCTCGAATCGAACCGAGCAACTCCCATTCACCTCGAACAATCAAGAACACATCAATTCAGAACAAGAACATGAACAAGATGAGCCCTCCAAAAAAACTATCAAGTCTCTCCAAAATTATCAACGGAAATAGTCTGGCCGGTTCAGTTCAACACGTACCAAAAAACTACCAGGTCTCTCCAAAATTTTGCATATAAATTCAAGAAGTTGTAGACAAGGAAAAAGAATGACGAAATAAGATAGTACCGATGGCACAGGAGAAGGGGCCGGTCAGGAGCTTGCGACGCCCAACCGATAGCTACCGGCGCCAATGGGACTACACGTCTACGCCATCATCGGTTGCTGATGATGTAGTGGTGGCTGAGGAGGATGATGAGTCCCGCTGCCGCTGCCTCTGCCTCCCCTCCTGCCGAATCTGGAGGAGGGGAGGGTGTCGGCCGCCGCTACCGCCTCTCCTCCCCCATTCGCCCGCTGCCGCCACCTCCCGCCTATGCCGCCGCCATCACTGCCGCTGCCTCCTGTCCTGCCGGATCTGGCGGAGGGGAGGGCGCCCCCCCCTCACCCGCCGACGCCTCTCGTCTCTGCCGCCACCACCTCCCGCCGCCGCCGCTGCCACCTCTCCTCCCGCTGCTGTTGCCACCACCTCCCGCTGCTGCAGCGGCCACCTCCCTCAGCCACCAGGGAGGAGGCAGAGAGGAGAGAGAGAGAGAGTCTGTTGACTCTAGATGGATGGATAAGAACATGCAGGGCTCCTTGTGTGGTTCGGCTCGGTTTTACAAAACCGGCACCTATAATATATCATAGGTGTCGTTTTTTAAAAAAACCGCCACCTATTACTTTAACCACAAAGATGTCGGTTTTTAGGTGGCCTCGCGCCAACTATTCCAATGGTATGGATACTAAAAGGTGTCGGATTTTCAATAAAAACCGGCATATTTTTCTGACACAAGTAATAGGTGCTGGTTTTTAAAAAGAACCGGCACCTACATGAGGGAGTTCATCTTGCTGGTGCGGGCGGTGAGGACGACGTTGTACATGCACTACAAGAGATCTTATGATAGATGACGCTTCATTTACGTCACAAACATTGAACTTTTCGTCACGTTTCGTATTCTGTGACGCTCGCGTGACGAAAATTCATTCGTCACCTATCATGCGTCTCTAATGGCGTTCTATGACGAAACCTTATTTTTTTCGTCATTAATCTAGTGACGACTGATTTTTTTCGTCATTAATCTAGTGACGATCCTTCAGTCGTCATAACTTTGTGACGCTTATATTCGTCATTATCTAGCTAAAAATGTCATAAAATATCTGATGGCCCATTAAAATCCATGTATTGAGCACTATTTTTATGGGCTTAGCCCAATGGCAAGCCCGACTAGATTTTAGCCTGGCCCATCTATGATGTAGCATACTTTCAGCCCAATTATATTATATCAATTTGCTTTAATATCAAATAATAAATGGGCCAAGTCCAATGCAAAAGCCCATATAAGCCCAAACATTATACCACACCATTTTCAGTCTATCATATTAGTCATTTAAATTAGTATCAAATAACAAGTGGGCTAAGCCCATATAGGCCCACCAATCGAACACAGCAACCACCCATATAGCACAAAGGTTACAACCCAATTAGCATCTAACACGACCCGACAAACATCCAATACAACACAAATTTTACAACACAGTTAACAGCCAAATCCAGCCACATTCCAAATACAATCACAGCAACCAAAATTTCACCGGATGTCGCGCGACCAAGATCTTCAAAGTGAGCTTAGCAGCACTGCATATGCACAAGATAAAACATCAGTATAAGCCATATCATCCTAGTTTCTTCTACTGTTCAAGCAGTATAATAGATGAATAAAAAAATTCAAGCAGTATCTTCAACATGAAGCACATCATTCCTCATAAATTCCATAGTAGCACTATAGCAGTACATTAAGATGAATTTTAATGTGGATTGGTCTGACATTGCTGGCTAGAAAAATTATAGACTGGAAGGTATGGCTATATTTCCTTAGAATTTCAAGCTACGGCTAACTAAATCTACCAGACATAAGATGAGAAATACCTAAAGCAACAAAATTAAATGGATATCAGTTTAATGGTCTTTAGGTAGAACATATATTCAGTATTCAGTACCTTAATGGGAACTAGAACCTGTTGCAGATCAGAGCTATACTGCAATCAAACTTTGACTTCGTTTGAACACCACTCATCCAATCATTTTAACTTCTTACTAAAACAGGAATAAAGAAGACACTCATCATAGAGTTCAAATCCTAGGGCACTGTAAGTAAACTCAGAAATAGTATACTGTAGTTCTTTGATCTTAAGAAAGAGAGAAGAAATTCGTCCAAGCATGGATGACCGCACACGATAAGTACAGTGAAGAAAGGCACTGAATTTCAAAGAACACAATCCATATCTCTTCAGATTTCTTGGTCAAATCAAACAAACAACTAGTGTACTACTAGTAACTGAAAGCGTTCTATCTCTAAGTAACTGAAAGCTTGCTATGCGTTTCCAAAGTGCCAGCCCAGCAAACAATTCAAGAACTAAAGTACAAGACGATCGATAACCAAGAAATGACCTCATGTTAAATTAACAATTTACTTAATTAACATGCTTAATTAATTCCACACAACATTCATAACAAGTACTCCAGTACTAGCAGAGAACAAATACAAATAAACAGCAATACGAAAAAACTGACCTTCATGCGATTGAATGCGCAAGGAGAAGTAACAAAGTTACCATATGAAAAGTCAAAATCTCGTCTAAGTATCTAATTAGATCTTGCTGGGAAAACATATGAAAATAAACTGCAGCGGGCTAGTCAAGAGTATGAATGCGGGTGAGGATAAAGTCTTCAAAGAAGCATTAGAACTCTTGGAGGCAGTGAGGAGACAACTCACCGATGTCATTGTAGTGGCAGTATTCAGGATCATCAGCACAAACTGCTATTATCTTGTCATCCTTCTCACCCTAATCCATCCATTATCCTCAGTTAAAAAGAAAGTGTTTGGTAAAAAAAAACAGAGTGAAGCAACACATATGTTAGGCAATTTACTCTGTGTTACCAGAGCCTAAATCTCATAATTGTGACTAAAGGGACACTATCATTAAGAATAATTGTTCTTCCTTAAGTAATCTGTGAAATGCATTTGTAATATTTCGTGAGATAAACAATTTTTGTACCATGTAAGCAAAAAAAAAAGGTGATATATGCATCCAGTTTTTCATGTTTGAAACAGCACACTGTGTAAGTCTAATCTATTTTTTTCCCTATTTCCATGGTTAGAAACAAAATCATAAATCATGGACCATGTAGTCAGTACTAAGATTTTAGGAATATATTATTTGGAGCTAAAGCTAAAGCTTTGTATCTACACTGCTTTTAGATACACTACCACTAATAAGCAAAAAAGCTAGTTTTTTTTAGTACCTTTTTTGGTTTTTTATGGATTGGAGTATGACACTACCCTCAATTTTGCATTTTTTTCATAAACTGCAAAAGCCAAAAGGCCAGCTTAAACACAGAAGGTAATATACGACTAAGATGAAACAAACAGGTCAAGTTTACCAGAGAAAAGTTCTCTGTGCAACTTTTTTGTCTAGCTTGTATGAAATAAGGTTCACAAGAGAACCAACCAATTTTGCTAAAAGTGACCACTCTTATTGTAACTGATCTGAATACTGGAGACTAGAGCTCATGGCTGAAACTGAGGACTAACACCAGCAACATATCCGATTGCCCAATCGGATGGTTCATTTTGCAAGATCTGAATCGACCAATCAATAATGAATGAAAGCACTGATTATTTCTTTCCATGATTCGAGTAAGATGCCCGATTCTTCATTAACCCAGGTGCATGTCTAATCCCCAATACTCCCCATGCCTAAACCCTAGTTTGTTCCAATCAAACAAGAGCTGCTTCCGACCCAAATCACCCCATCCGTCCCCCATGCCTAAACCCTAGTTTGTTCCAATCAAACAAGAGCTGCTTCTGACCCAAATCACCCCATCCGTCCCTCAAGGAATAAAATCATAAATCCATCAACAAGTAGCACAAAAGCTGCAGCAGGAGAGGGGGAAAAAAAGAAAGAGTGGTAGAATTAGAACAGAGGCGGGCGATCTGGTGGCCGCCGAGGTCGAAGGCCTTGAACTTGTTCTTGGCGACGCTCAGCTCTACGACGTCGGGTACTGCGTCGGCTGGTGCTGCGCGAGCCGCTGCATCGCCACCACAAATCCAACACGCATCAGAACCAACCAAATCAGTACAAATCCCGATCGAGAGAGAAGGAGGGAGGGCTGCCGACCTACCTCGTCCTTGAGCATGTGTCGGGCTCGGGGACGGCGGCTTGAGGTGGCGGCATCTTGAGGTGGACGGCGGCTTGAGGTCGTCGGTGTCTTGAGGTGTCGGCGGGCTCCGAAATCCGCATCTGCACACGCGTCAACTCCCCGACGGTCGCCGGCCACCGCGGCGGCGCCGACTTCGCCCCACCGCAGCCGCCGCTCCCAGGGCTTCCACCCTTGGAGCGACGGGGAGGAGGTGTTCGTGGCGGAGAGGGGGGCGCCAAGGTCGGGGAACGGGGAGGGTAGGCCGCCGCCGCCGGTGCTGAACGACGCGGCGGCGGCAGATGAGCTATTGGAGGAGTGGATGGTGGTGGCGGAAGGGGACGATGGCGGCGGCGGAGTGGACGGTGGCGGCGTCGCACGAACGGTGTCGGTGGGGAGTGGATGGTGGCGGCAGCGGCGGTGGCAGAGTGGATGGAGTGGCAGCGGCGGTGGCAGTCTGGCTAGGGTTTGGAGAACAGGCTCTGATAAGAAGCAATCCGACGCGAATTTACTAACATATCCATGGTGTATCTTAAGTACTCCCACAAAATTATATGGATAAAAATGTCATTTCAGGTTAAAAAGGTTTGGACTCAACGATGTCAAAAACAAACTACCGGTGTTTCAAATGCAAAAATCATAAACAACAAAATTATAGAACACATCGAGATCTACAACTATTGTATTGTTCCTTTATACAAGTAAGTTCATTTGAATAATTCAAATTTTGAATTTTCAAATTTTGACAACTTCAAACAAAAATTGGGGTTAATAAATGATTTTAAATGAAAAAGTCACCAAAATCAAAGTTGTACAACTCATCGAGATGCAAATGTTTTATTTTGTTCATTTCTCCATCTGACTATATTTAAACAATTTGAAATTTGAAATTCAAAGTTTGAGAACTTCAAATAGAATTTTTTATGAGTGAACGACTTCAAATGAAAAAGTCATCAACAACAAAGTTGTATAAATCATCAATATCTATAACTTTTATTTTGGTCATTTATTCATCCGATAAAGTGGTAGTAACATTGTTCACAAAATTTACATATATCTCTTATAGTTTATAAAACCATATAAGAGATGTGTAAATTTTGTGAACAATGTTACTACCACTTTATCGGATGAATAAATGACCAAAATAAAAGTTATAGATATCGATGAGTTATACAACTCGTTGTTGATGACTTTTTTAGTTGAAATCATTTAGTATTTGAAAATATTGTTTGAAGTTGTCACAATTTGAAATTCAAATTCAAATTATTGAAACAAAGTCATATAGCAAAATGATCAAAACAAAAGTTGTAGATATTGATGAGTTATACAACTTTGTTATTGACGACCTTTTCAGTTGAAATCATTTATTATTTAAAAATATTGTTTGAAGTTGTCAGAATTTGAAATTCAATTTCAAATTATTGAAAAAATGTCATATATAGCAAAATGACCAAAACAAAAGTTGTATATCTTGATAAGTTATACAACTTTGTTGTTGACAACTTTTTCATTTGAAATCATTTACTAACCGAAAAAATATTTGAATTGAGAGGAGGGATGTAAAATAGACTTATTGGTGAGGGATGAGCAAAAGGGAGGGAAAGGGGAAGCTGGCCCAAGGAGGGAGAGAGAGGGGCTGCGGGCTAAGGGAGGGAGAGAGTAAGACTTGGGCCGAAAAAGGCCTAAGACAGAGAGAGGGATTTTAATTTGTTTTCCATTTATTTCAATAGGTTAAATGAATTTTATGGTATTAAAATTAGTTAATGAGCTTCGAAAATTCACAGAAAATTTCAGAAAATAAATTAGACTATGTAGAATATTAAAAAAATATTCCCGGCCATGATTTTTAAAGGAAAATTTTAGTTTACTTATTAATTCACTTGATTAAATAGCTTCAACCTTTAATATGTTTGTCTAGAAATGCATTATATAAATCTGTGACGTTTGTTTTTTTTTTGCCCCTTATGACAAATTAATATTCGTCACAATGTCCCATTGAAATACTTTATGACGATTTCTAGTTGGTATTAACGACGAACACCTTTTTTTCGTCACTAAGCCACCCCATCTCATACTAATCGTCATAAAATGGAATGTCCTAATGACGAATAGTTCCGATGTCACGAGGAATTCGTCACAGAACGTCATATTTCTTGTAGTGATGGATAGGTGCGTGTTCTGCTGCCACGTCGAGAAGGAGCGCTTCGTCGACTTTCTCCCCCCAGCGCGCCATACCTGAGGAGCGAAACCGGGGTTAAATTTTGACCATACTGCTTTTTTGAGACCTTTTTTTTTGGCATGGTTTGTAATAATTGAGGGGTAGAGATTTTTGGTATTGGGGATTGGGGACCTCGTACAGATTCAACGTAAAGTTTAGAGACGTCTGGTGAACTTATTCCTATGTATATTAATCAGAAGATCATACATTATAACTGGAATTCACCAAGGGTGCAGAAGGGAATTCTCTGTAGTTTATTTATTATTCAGGAGATATAAGAGTATATGATTTGCTAAGCACGGTAAAAGAAAAAACTATGATTTGGTCATATCGAGTCACGAGCAGCCTATCGTCATTTTGATCTGGCCAAATCAAGCGTCTAAACAACACACGCATGCACACGGAATGCACGCAATTGAAGCAGTAAAATACTAAAAATTGAGCTAAACTACAATCAATTTCAGCTAGTTCACGACCAAGCAGTGTTAATGTACGAATAAATATCTTCTAATGCATACAGTTGTCACCCAAGTACGTACTCACTTTAATCGCAAAAAAAACTATCTCCGTTTCTAAATATTTGACGCTGTTGACTTTTTAAAATATGTTTGACCGTTCGTCTTATTTAACAAATTTTAAAAATTAATTTTTCATATCATTTGATTCATGGTTAAATATATTTATATGTATATATATAGTTTTACATATTTTATAAAAGTTTTTGAATAAGACGAACGGTCAAACATATGCTAAAAAGTCAATGGTGTCAAATATTTAGAAACGGAGGGAGTAAGTATTTACCCCACTCAATTAGTAAATTTTATTATCGGAAAGTCAAACGTTGTGTTTTTGACCAACTAGTAGTCAAATCACGAGTACAGCTAATTGTGTACAAAATTATGCATGTCAACAGATTTATACTTTAACGTATTTTTACAAAATATTAGCTCTTATATATATATGTTCTTATGTTAATGTGTAATAACCAATATTCAATGTCTGATCTTCAAGATTTTTTTCTTAATAATATAAAATAAACTCCAGAGTACAAATTAAGATCAACAGAGACTTAAATTTGTAGTGCTACAAATAAGAAAGTAACTCCCACACTTGATACATATATATGAATTAATGATATGAATTCGTCAAAGGCTGCTAAGGACTGTCCTTGAGTAAACTCATTATCCAAAAAATGTTAGTCAACTGCCACTTGCCACTTGAAGAAGGCCATATATAAGCTTGACCTATATAGGGCTTGTATCAATTCTTTCTTGCACTCAAATCTATATTCACCGATCGTTGAGTCAAGAATATTGACAAAGTGATTGTTTATGAAATTGACTGGAAATTATCATTCAATTGATATGTCCTAAAATTCATAACTCCAAAAATAAGATATGTTGAATATTCATAAAAGAGACATAGGAACCAACTCTAATGTTGTGATATATATACTGTTTTCTCATAAATTTAAAACAACACAGTTGAACGTAATGTTAGTTTAGAATTTATATGACATAAGTGTAATTATAGAAAAAAAATCACAACCAACGTTAAAAGCAATCCCAAACAAATTAAAATAGTATCAGAAATATTTCAATAAAATGTCACTCACAAATAAATATTTGTAATAAAATTTCAAACACATTAAAAAAATGCCCACGCATATGCGTGGGCTACCTTCCTAGTAATGTTAATGTGTAATAACCAATATTATCGAATGTCTAATCTTCAAGATTTTTTTCTTGATAATATAAAATATATAAACTCCAGAGTACAAATTAAGATCAACAGACTTAAATTAGCAGTGCTACAAATAAGAAAGTAACTCCCACACTTGATACATATATATGAATTAATGATATGAATTCGTCAAAGGCTGCTAAGAACTGTCCTTGAGTGAACTTCATTATCCAGAAAACGTTAGTCAACTGCCACTTGCCACTTGAAGAAGGCCATATATAAGCTTATATGCCATGGCTCTCAATTTCAAGCTCAAAGTTTAGTCCTACGCGCACCAGCAATTTGCTATTTGCAGGTAGGATGCCGTCATTACAAACGGCGGCGGCGGAGGCGGTCGTGGATGAAGCGGTGGTCGCTGGCAAGGGCGGCGCCATGCCAACCTCCACCCAAGATTTACTATTTCGGTATGTACAAATCTATTGGGGAAATTTCGAGTAATAATTTTTTTTAACAAAAAAAATTACTTCTCGTTTTATATTATAAGTCGCTTTAATTCTTTGTAAGTTAAATTTATCTAAGTTTGATCAAGATATCTAAAATATCAAACTAGCTTCATTAAACCTAACATTAATTATATTGTGATATACATTTTTTTGGCTGGAAATGTTGCTATGTTTTGTATAAGCTCGGTCAAACTTCTACTTATAAATAAAAAGATCAAAATGTCTTATAATATAAAAGGAGTATAAGTTAAATAAATTTTGACAGAATTTAAATAAATTTTGCTAAATTTTCGGACGAAATAGTTTTATGCCGAGGGTTCAAATTAAATTTCAGACCTTGCCCCACCACCACCCTGTTGACTCTCCTCAGAGACACGTCGGAGAAGCGCGCTGCGGCGGCGGAGCAGAAGATGGAGTGGCTCCGGTCGCAGCTCGTCGGCAAGGACGTCGAGTTTGACACGCCGTTCGGCCGCCACCTCCTCACCTACGCCGACCACACGGCGTCCGGCCGGAGCCTCCGCTACATCGAGGACTACCTCCTCAACGAGGTCCTCCCCTTCTACGGGAACACGCACACGGAGGACAGCCATGTCGGGAGGAAGATGACGCGGCTGATGCACAGGGCGGCGCGGTACGTGAAGCGGTGCATGGGCGGCGGCGCCGGCGACGCGCTGCTGTTCTGCGGCGCCGGGACGACGGCGGCGATCAAACGGCTGCAGGAGGTGATGGGCGTGGCCGCGCCGTCGGCGGCGGCGCCGCTGCGCGCGCGCCTCGCCGCGGGGCTCCGGTGGGACGAGCGGTGGGTGGTGTTCGTCGGGCCCTACGAGCACCACTCCAACCTGCTGTCGTGGCGGCGCAGCCTCGCCGACGTCGTCGAGATCGGCCTCGTCGGCGACGGGCTCGTCGACGTCGCCGCGCTCCGCCGCGCGCTCGCCTCGCCGCAGTACGCCGACCGCCCCATGCTCGGCTCCTTCTCGGCGTGCAGCAACGTCACCGGCATCGTCGTCGACACGAGAGAGATCGCGCGCGTCCTGCACCAGCACGGCGCCTTCGCTTGCTTCGACTTCGCCGCCAGGTAACGTGGACCCAAACTTGCTCAAAATTCAAATTCAACTGAACTTGTACCGTACCATATATGTGACCTAAACTCTTAGCACATTTTGTGTAGTGGTCCTCATGTGAAAATTGACATGAAGTCCGGCGAAATCGATGGCTATGATGCGGTGTTCTTGAGCCCCCACAAATTTATCGGGGGGCCGGGTACGCCAGGTATCCTTCTTATGAACAAATCGTTGTATCGGCTCAATTCTCAGCCTCCCTCAACATGCGGGGGTGGCACCGTGAACTATGTCAATGGCTTCAATGAGGAGGTGAGAACTGAAATAAAAAAAATCAAGTCAAATATGTCATAGTTCACGCGTCAATGTCCAATATATTGACTATTTCAAGACGCATGACTTGTAGGATACATTGTACTATGATGACATTGAGGAGAGAGAGGATGCCGGTACACCAGCGATAATACAAAAGATCCGTGCATCCCTTGCATTTTGGGTCAATGAGTACATTGGATATGACACGATAGACCTACACGAACAAATATACACTGAAATGGCCATGAAAAGGCTAGTGGACAATCCAAATGTTAAAGTGCTAGGAAACACAAGCGCGAACCGCCTACCGATATTTTCATTCCTCATCTACCCTCCTATGGTAGATTCATTTTTTCATGGGGATGATAGATTGGCGATCGTGAGGCGCAAAAGGCTTCCTCTCCATGGACGATTTGTCACTAAGCTTCTTAACGATCTTTTTGGCATCCAAGCAAGGGGAGGTTGTGCTTGTGCAGGCCCTTATGGCAACATCTTGCTCGAAATCAATAACGAGCTTTCTCTTCGCATACGCTCTGCACTTGTTGAGGTACGATCAAATTGTCTCACGATCATGTTTAAATCTCAACAACACGGCATCATGGTGCTAATATAATATACTGTTCATGGTCATGATTTTTTTTAGGGGTATCTTGGACTTAAGCCCGGGTGGACCAGGTTGAGTTTTGCTTACTACATCTCCAAAGAGGAATTCAAATTCATCCTAGATGCCATTGAGTTTTTAGCAGCATATGGTCATCGATTCCTCTCGTTGTACAAGTTCGATTGGAGGAGCAGTAACTGGACGTTCAGTAAACAGGCAGCCAAGGAGTTATCTGCTGCCACTGGTGTGCTTTTAGGTGAAGATCTCCAGTTCAAGGCTGAAGATAAATCAGATAATAATAAACCCGAGCCAAATCATACAAAATTTGCAACATATATGGAGAATGCCAAGAGAATTGCACTCTCCTTGCCGGATATCAATCAACAAATTATTAGTATTCCCCAAGGAGTAGACCCTGATATTATTATTTTTCATGTATAGTTGATATTTTGGGTATAGTATAATGTTATGATTAGCAAATTAAGTATGTATTGTATAGTGATGTGCCGTGTGCTTTTTAATTTGTAGATGGTAATTGCCCCAAATTGTATTGATGTCATCAGAGTGTAAAGTTGCAATTGGTTTCGATCAAAATAGTGTTTGCGGAAAATTCAAGCCATATATGTTGCTTTCCGTCTCTCTGTTTCAGCCACAGTTCTAATTTTAAACTTCTTTG
The DNA here is from genome assembly GCF_034140825.1 of Oryza sativa Japonica Group. Taxonomy (NCBI): domain Eukaryota; kingdom Viridiplantae; phylum Streptophyta; class Magnoliopsida; order Poales; family Poaceae; genus Oryza; species Oryza sativa. The sequence continues at coordinate 4,676,691 of NC_089046.1, forward strand.
TGATGATATGAGAAAAACATTGGGTGTATGACGTCCAAAGATTTTGACTTTAGCTTTATATATAGTTTGCTAACAGACTTTTATACTGCAGAAAGATCACAATCTTTTTATTTAATTCTTACAATTACTTCCTACAATATCCTTGTTTTATTTAAAATTTATTTATCCTCCAAGAAATCACAGCTGACCCTTGAATTGATCAATGATCAGCTGATGATTACACACATAAAAGTGTCTTGTGTTTCAGGCGAAAATTTGAGCAGTGACTATGAAACTAATGGCATGAACATTGCTTGTATCCTCTTGCAGCAGCCATGGCAAAAAAAAAAAAAAGAAAATTACTCCCTCCGTCTCAAAACAAACAAATATAATATAGAATGTGACACATCATAATACTATAAATCTAATTCAGATTCATTTGTTCTAGATAGGATGTGTCATATTCCGTTCTAAGTTTATTTATTTTAAAATGAAAGGAGAATGAATCTATGTAGATTTGGATGGTTTTGAGGTACTGCTTGCTCAATGCACACGGTGGTCTCACTAGGCCCACGCTTGCTCTCCTTTTTCTCCCTTTCTCTCGGTGGATCCTCTTTCTCTCAATTGACGCTTTTGATCCACGTTTTTCCGTTTATCTCTGTTAAACCTCTTCATCTCAACTGAGGCAATCAGATCTTCTACATGGTACGTTGACACCCTATGAGGCTCCTCCTAGCCTCTACGGGAACATTAAAGCTTAGATGGCAGCTAGGGGCACGAAGCCGAGGACACACGTTGTTAATGGCCTAGTAATGATCAAATATACCTTTGTGGTATAATTTGGGGCGATAAATGGGCTTATTTGGTTGCTGCCCTGAGAAGAATACGCCTGGCCTGAGAAGTGTACGAAGCCATCACCACCCATGTCGCTACTCGTTTGAAGCCAGCGCCACAGCTTGCTTCTGAAGCCGCTACATTCCATCGCCACGTGGAGCTGCCGTCAAGATGCCTTGTTGGATCCCGTCATCTCTACTGCTGCGCTTCATTGGATCTCACTATCTGCGTAAAGCAGCCGCTGTGGCGCAAAGACGTCGCTAAGACCAGTCCCAACCCAAAACACTAGACATAGTTTCCATAAACTCCACATCATCAAGAAACTAGTATTAGACACTACTCTTTCAATGCAAATACCACTTTTTCATACATAAATTTAATGCTACTTATCTCGTATAATGTCTTGGATGTTGTGTAGAAATCATGTCTCATGTAAGACCTGGTTTCTTTCTCTTTTCTCATTTATTCACTAGCCACATTATTTTTTATCCTAGGTGATAATTTATTTAATGCTATGTACATTATCGTATTCATTAGATTGGAAATGGCCTAATCCCACCACGAATCATTGCATTGATTGAAGCTGTCGGTAAGAAACCGAAAGAAATCTGATGGAAAAGTCGATTTGGGGATTTTTTTTCCCATGTGTTCTCTTTTCTTTCTTCCTTGATGCTGTTCTTTTTCCCTGGCATGCAAACAATTTGTTTCTGGATAGCTGTGTGCTAGTAGATGGATTCTAATTGGACCAATGTGGTCCTGTATCCGTGCCACAATTTGGTTCTTCCCATTTCTGTGTTAGCATTAACCATCTAAAGCCTAATCATATTTTTGTTCTCTCAGGCAGCTCTGTGCAACCAAACAAGCAAAGTGTTAGGCTGCCTGGCCAGACAAATTTCATCTGCTTCTCACATGCTTCTCAGGCTTGTAAATATCTCAGGCATGGTGCTCAGGGCACCAACCAAACAAGCTCATTGTCTTTGGGCCAGCGCAGCCTGTAGCAGTGTGGCCCAGATCAGGATCAAAATTTCTTGGGCCCCTGTAATTAGACGGCACTAGAGGAGCGCGAATGGCTTTCCTTTTTTTCTTTATTTTTTTGACAGGATATTTTGTACTGTCACGTGATGGTGTAACAAAGAGAGACAGACACAAAGACAGCCGCAAGAAAAGGCCAGATGAGCCAGCGATGCGTGTCTGACTGCCTAATGAGCGAGACGAGTCGCATGCAGGAGATGCCGCCCCGGGAAGAGGAAGGAAATGGATCCATGCCAATACATCTCCTTTTCAAAATACATGATGTCGTCGATTTTTCTCACGACGGTTGATTATTCGTTTTATCAAAAATTTAATATAAATATATAAAATTATAAGTTAATATTATATTTTATTTGATAATAAAAAAATCACAACAAAAATAAATAGTATTTATATTTTTTAATAAGACGAAAGATCAAAAGGTTATGAGAAAAGTCAACGATATCATATATTTTGAAATATATTTTGAAATGGAGTAGTAGGTTACTTGTTTTTTTTGGCATGCACAAATGATGGAAAGATCTCAATTCTCAGTGCATGCGAAAGTGGTTGCAATATAATGTGAACAATAGACAATAATAATCCTATATATCCACGCGTGGAAAAGCCACAAACTGATATATGAATGCTAGGGATTATCTTTTTCGTTTTTAAGTGAAAACTGCTCCTCGTCGACTATCGAGACCAGAAACCGATGACTTTGGACCAGTACGACAAAAAACAAACTGAAACCGATCGATTTTTCACAAACCAACGTACGACCAGCGGTATTCAGAAAACATGCATAGCGGTTTAGATTGGATGCCTAAGGCCTTGTTCGGTTACTAGGGATTTAATCCCCAAGGAGAATCAATCCAGGGAGGGATTGAGTGAATCCCTCTCATGTCACTTAATCCCTGTTTGGGATGAATCCCTCCCTACCCACTAATCCCCCTCTCAAATCCATGTGTTCGGTTTGGTCAAGATCAACAATAGCAGGATAGGTGCTTTCCTGCTTCAACGCTGCTATTGAGTTGATGTTCAGCTTGGCAGTTTATATGCATCAACTTCAGAGCATCAAACGGAGGAAGCATCAAACATAGCCACGGAATTTGATAATATCTTATCGTACAAACAAAATATACTCAGTGGAGTAATTACTGTAATCTCCAATGAACATCAAATGTCACTTTTGCTTTTCAGTCGAAACATAGCATTATCTAATATAAGTTAGAATATCGATCAGTCCTAGCTTCTACAGTCTATGCTTAATAAATATTTTAGACATAGTGAAAGAAGTGCAGTGCAGATGCATAATTAATCCTTCAGCGCCCCTGCACCAAAAAGATCCTTCCAGCCTTCCAGTTCTATAATTTACACCATCATCAACATCTTCTCCAACTGTCATCACAGGAGAATTACGAAAAATTATGTAAGACCATAATAGAGCTAATTGAGGATATGTATATGGTAATTTAAAATTCCAGCAATTGACAACTACTTGTGGGTAACCCCAAAGAGAGGTAGATTATAACAACTAAAAATTAAGCATTATCTAATATAGTTTTGTATGGAAGACCATACAAACTACTTGCAATTTTTTGAAGTTTAACCATGTTTAGAACAATGATCCAGAAATTAAGCAACATGCTCCTATTCCCCCATGCATCCATATGGTGACATTGGTATACACAAATACCATTAACTTTAATCTACAGTACTTCAAGGAACTTATGCAAGCATTGCCTTTTGCCATGCCACACAAACAAAAAATGATTTTTTTTCTTCTAAAAATAGCATATAAGCTAGTTGTAAATGATCATCTTCATCATGCATGATTAATATTCATAATAACACTTTAGACAGAAACAAATTGATAGAGGAATTATTATATTCACATCACAAAAATTAATATCTTGTCATCTTTCAGCATTCTTAAACATGTTGCACATGACATGAAGTATAATCTTATGAAAACATGTTGAACTGAACTAATGCAACAATCCATTTCTTACTGTACATACATAAAATAAAACCAGTGAACATTATAATGCACAAAGTTTCAGACTCAAGTGTATAACAAATATATGGTGAATGTAGAAAAGGATGACCACCTCAACCTTCTTCTAGTTTCTCTCTCTAGAAATTAGAACGTGTGGAAGTACAATTCAGCCTTGAAAACACTAAACACTTGCTTGCTAGCTACTGGTAATAGAGTGTGACTCTGAAATCTGAACTTACTTTGTAGACAGATCCAAAACCACCTTTTCCAAGCAAACTTTCACTTGAGAAATTATTAGTTGCATCTTTTATGTCAGAGAAATCATACAGTTTAAAGCCCAAGTTGCCCTCTTCTAACCTCCAGAGAGTTATTACATTCTGCATTGCCATGGACAGCCTTCGCAGCTCCGATCTTACTCACCACGAGTAAGAACTCACCGGGAAATGCAGCAATCAAGAACTCACCACGCCCAAATCAAGAACTAATGATATGGTTTAGGACGTGCGGCAGCGGCGGTGGCGAATCAAGAACTCATCCCCACCCAACCAAGAAAAAAAGCTCATTCCCCATCTGATCAAGAACTCACTAATCCTCACCCAGATCAAGAACTCACTAGATCGAGCAGAATACGAGGAGGAGGACGACGAATCACGACGACGACGGGAAAGGGAGAAAAGAAGAAAACCCTAACCCTAGCTTTGGAAGAGGAGGGGAGAGGGGAAAATGCTATGTGCTCACCGGAGAGAAGATGGCGGCCGGAGGAGAGCGCCGTGCCGTCACCATCGCCGTTGCCTCCGCGTTGCGCCGTCCCCGCCATTGCGCCACCTCGAATCGCCTCCGCGTCGTGCTGCCGCTGCGCGTGTTGCGCGTCGCCTCCCGCTCCCGTCGTGAGGAATTTTTCCACGCCACACGAGAAGCTGATTTTTTTCCCGGGCCTGGGTGAGGGGGAAAGGCCGGGATAGGCCGGGGTAAAACCCAGACTGGGCTTAACCGAACACACAATTTCAGATGGGCCGGGATTGTTTCCTCGCCGGGGTGATCCACGAGGATTGGGCCCCGATCCCAACCGAACAAGGCCTAAAAGAGAAAGTGTAGCAGAAACGGCCAATGCAGATGAGACGTCTGGCTCTCCTCTATAGCCTGACTGCCTATGGACTGTGGTGAGTGTGTGCGACTGTGGCCCTGTTCGTTCAAGATGCAAATTGTACCTCAGTTTTCGTTAGAATATTTTTCAAACTGCTAATATAAACATTGTATTTCATACGAAAACTTTCTATATAAAAGCTGTTTTAAAATATCATATTAATAATTAAAATTTAATTTATCACACGCTAATGACTTTCATCATCTCGATCCAGCTTAATTAGCTTAGCTTAGGGCCTGTTTGGTACAGCTACAACTTCTCAATTTAGTTTTAGGAGTTGGGTCTGAAGTAAGAGTTATGGAATTGATTAAACCCAGCTCTAGAACTCTAGTTCATTTGGTAAGATATCTTAGTTTTAATAGAGCTGAAACTGTTTGGGTGAACTTTAGCTCCAGGAAAGGTGAAGCTGGAGCTGGAGCTGTGCCAAACAGACCCTTAGCTAGACTACCATCCCATCTGAATATCTGATCGATCACCCGTAGCCAGCCAGACAGCCAGACCAACATGCATGCATCAAGCAGCAGCTGCTCGATCGATCGCCGGCTACACACCCAAAACTCAAAAAAATAAAAAAAAACGAACAAACAAAGCATGCCCGTCCAAAATCATGGATGCTCCCAACGTGCAAATTGCCAAGTTGCAAACGGATCACGACCCCCCGTGACCTACGCCCGAAGATCCCAAAGGCATTCCCGTGACGCCGCCGTTGTCGGGCTCTCCGGCCATCATCAGTGATGATCACCACCAACTTGGCGCTAATGACTAACGGCCGCTCGTGCTAGCCTGCCTGATCCGGCCGGCCACGCGCCGGAGGGGAAGACAGGGGAGCCGCCGCCGCGAGCGCCGTCCGTGCACGAACTCGCACCCAGGGTTTACATTACTGATTGACCACTAAATTTCGAGCTCTATCGGTATCACGATTTTCGATAAATTTCGACTGAATCTACTGTTTGACCTTTGAAATTTCAATCGAAACTTAATTCCGAGCCGTGTCGAAATTTCACGAAATTCATTTCGTCAGAATTATGAACCCTGCTTGCACCGTTAGCGAGTTTCTTGTATTGAAGTTTCTGACAACTGCAGCTTCACGTACAATCTAGATTTTCACATGGATTAATTATGAGAAATTAGTATATATAGCGTAGAATTCAGAAAATGTAGTAGAGGGTAAAAACTTGAAATTCAGTTTTTTTTTTATTTTTATCAACCACTTTCGGAATCTTAAACTTCTTCGAACAGAATATAAGGCAACCACGTGAGTCCGCACACAGCTTACACTATCTGAATATAAAACACGTTCTCAAGTACAACTGCGAGACAGAGACAGACACACCCAGAGAGAGAGAGAGACAGTTAATTTAACACTCCCGTTCTACTACGAATGTCGAGACAATTAATGTGTTTACGATGGAGTATGGAGGAAATAGTATTAATTAATTAATATTCTAGTTTTATTAATTAAGCTAGCTAAGCTCTGGAGGAATTGGGCCACAGCATCATGGGTATAGATGGGCGGCTGCATATTCGTTTTATGGAGCTTAGCTTAATTGCCTCAATTTTGCTGGATCCACGCACTGCCATGTTTGGGAGTCGTTGGTAGGTCTAGCGGAACTTGGCATCAATGCTACTAGCCGACGCCACGCCCGGCGCAGGTTCACAAAGCCAACGAAAGCCGGTCAGTTTTTCGCGGTTTTCCAATGTTTCGATATGGCTCGAAATTAATTTTCATTTGGAATTTTGAATGCTTTCAAACAAATTCAAATGTTATACACTAAATTTGATCAAAATTTGTCGAAAAGTGGTCAACGTTTATCAAAATCCGTGATACCGACAAAGCTCAAAATCAAGTGGTCAACCACTTCCAAGATAATCGATTTTTCTGAAGTTGGCAAATAATTTGTACCAAGATCTGTCTGCACTTGGCTACCTCAAATGTTTGAGCTCACAGTGGTAAAGGGTTTATTTGATTTAGGGGTGGTGTGTGGCACCAAAAGTTGGATAGAGATTTTAAGGTTGTCTATTCAAAATGTAAATGCGTATTTTTATAAAAAAAGGCAAATACCTAATACCCCGTTTTATATTATAAGTCGCTTTGATTTATTTCTAGTCATTTTTTAAAAAATTTGATAAAGTTTATAGAAAATATAATAATATTTTTTTAGAAAAACATTATCAAATTACATTCAATATTGCATTTAATGAAACTAATTTGGTGTCGTACATGTTACTAAATTTTTCTATAATTCGATCAAATCTAACGAAGTTTGAGAAGAAAAAAAGACAATACAACGGATAATAATATAAAACGTATGGAGTTGATATGTTTAATATCGATGTTGTTTTTGCCAAATCAAATAATTGCCATCACTACGTATGGGCTCCGAATTAATCTCTACTACTTGCCATGTGTTCAATTGGAAGAACTTGTCCTCCTTGCAACCATATCGATCGTTGAACACTCTCGAGAGACAGCAGCTAAATGCACTGTCATACATACCTCCTTAACATGGCTACAGGGTACGTATCTAATGATCTACATGCAAATGACAACGACTGATCACAATCTAGTAACACGGATGACAGTGACCAGAGAATATTAACGCTTATTTCAACTGTTCTTGACAGCAATTGATTGTGGTGTTCTGCGTGGTACATATCATCAGAGCTTAGCTCAACAACCGGAATTAACTCGCATTAACATGCGAGGTTATTATTATCGTTCAAGACACCAATCTGCACCGAGCAGAAATGTAACCCCTAAATAATTCAGAGTACTTGCCTTGCATCACATTTCTGCATAGAGATTCACAACTGAAACAAGCCTACAGACTGAAATTCCGCCGAATTTCGAAGTACAATTTGAAATTTGTGTGGCAGATTTAAAATTAGTACGGAGGAACAGAGTGAGGAAATCTTCCTTGATGGAGTAGTATATCATTTCATTTGTTGACTACTTGAATTGATTTGATCTTTCTGAAGAATTGTACAGTGTTTCACTGATCAAGCAGAGACAGACCAACTTCAGAGTACTCGCATTGCATTGCTGCATGATCTCGCCACTCGAACAATCGACCAAACTGATTTCTCCAGCAAACTTTCAAGCTTAATTCCTCAAATTCTGCCGAATTTCAATGTGAAATTTGTATCACATTTGGAGTACACACACGAACACACACACAGAAAGAGAGAGATCCTAATCTTTTCTTTCATGGAGTATATCATTTCATTTGTTGTTGAATTCTTGAATCGATTTGATCTTTCAGAAGAAATGTACAGTGTTCGACCGATGGATCGATCGATCGATCAATCAGTCGGTGTTGAACTGGGAGCACACGTCCCTGACCTCGCCGTCGTCGCCGGTGAGCGCGCCGATGGTGCCCATCTTCACCATGGCGGCGACGAAGTCCCGCTCGAACCTGCGCGACGCGGCGCCGAGGTAGGCCGTGACGAGGCCGCGCGTGGCGTTGCTGGCGTCGAGCGCGGCGTCAGAGGCGATGACGGCGAGGCCGGAGCGGATGTTGCGGAGGATGGAGTCGTCGAAGTCGCGCTCGCTGCCGCGGTCCAGCGCGACGCGCGTGTTGAAGTCGCCCGGCGCGCACCGCGCCTTGAGCTCCGCCAGGAACGCCGCCGGGATGGACGGGTCCGACCCGACGCCGCCGCCGCGGAGGCGGTAGTTGTACAGCCTGTCCTTCACGAAGAAGCACGCCGTCGTGCCGATCGTGTGCGCCGCTGCATTGGCGGTGGCGACGCCATTGATCGTGTCAATGGAGGTGGTGAAGCCATGGACGGATTGTCAGTGTCAGTGTCGGCGCGTACCTGTGAGGAGGACGAGGTCGCGGTCGTCGAGGCCGCTGGCGGCGAACCTGGAGCGGAGCACCTGGATGGAATCGACGACGTCCGGAAGCACGTCGGCGTCGCGGAGGTTGGAGACCAGCCCGTCGCGCCGCCCCGTCGGCACGTCGAACGACGGCCCGCCCGTCTGACGAACATGACACGGCGAGACACGCATCAAACACCTATCTCGTGGCGCGCGTCGAACACAAAGTCTCTGTTCTCGATGCTTACCATGGCGATGGCGTCGCGCGCGGCGAGCGCGATGATGTCGGCGCAGGAGACGACGCCGGGGCACTGGTCCTCGAGCTCCGCCTTGGCCGCGTCCACGACGGCCTGCCCGCGCAGCCCCTGGTGCTTGTTGTTGTTCACCTCCGCGTCGTTCCGCGCGCTCCGGATCAGCACCGACGCGTCGCACCCCTGCACGCCACGCCACGCCACGCCACGCCACGCCACGCCGCAACACCGTCAGACGCCGCGTCGATCGCCGGCGCGCTGGCGCGCCACCGAGCGCGAAACAGAATGACGTCGCGTACCCGGACGAAGCAGTCGTGGAACTGGAGGCGGAGGAGGGCGGGGAGGATGGTGGGGTCGGAGCCGGCGGCGTCCTGGACGGCGGCGGTGACGATGTCCTCAGCGTCGGGGCAGGAGTCGGAGTAGAACCCGACCTGAAGCTGGCCGTGTGACACGCTCATTGCCTCCATCAGCAGCAAGAACGCCATTGCCGCCATGGACGCCAGGATGGCCATTTCTGAGGAGGGACAAGCTAGCAAAAGCACAAGTGTGAGGTTGCAGGTGATGGGGGGCCTTAGCATCAATGAAGGCAAAGTTGTATTTATAGCCCATAGTTCTGGTGAGTGGCAGCCAGCATGGGTGTAGATCTTGTAAGATATTTTTTTCGGATAATGGAATTTATTCCGGCCTCTACATTAAATATGTATTCCACCATAGTATCTTAACGATATAGTATGGTTATATGGTAGAGGCGGATCTTGAAATTTACCGATGATAACAAACATACGTAGAAATTTTCACAAAACTATATTATTAAATTTGTAGCTATGTGATAGTCTATCTTAAACATATGGTTCTACGATAAATCTAGTGCTAAAATGTAGTTTTGTGATACATCGTCTTGAATAGGTAGCTTTGCGATACTCTTTGTTCTGTGATACACCGTATTTAAATTTTGTGGAATTTACTCTTAGCTTATGTATATGATCAGATATTGCAGAGAATAGGTTGGATCAATGCATGTGGTTCTTGATGCTTGCCTTGACCAAAACTAGAGTCTTTTACAAGCCTGGATGCAAGTACCATATCCATTTGTGTACTACTTTTCTCTTTTCATGTGTGTGTTGGAACAGCTGGGTTGATTTGGAGGCTTGTAAAGGCAAAGGAAGAGGAGTACAGAGTTATGGGAGCAAGTTAATGGGGCCGTCATTTTGCCTCTTCAGAAAAGTTGCATGGTCTTTACTGGTCAGGTTGATAGAGCTGTTTACCTGCTCAATTAGATGTTTCACAGTGTTTGGTCCACTGTCTAGAAGTCACTGTTCTAAAATGTTTCATTCATGTTGAGGAAATCAAGTACATTTTGAAAAAGGTGATGCAGTTGTATTTGTGTCTTTTGATATTAAGCTGTTTAATGCCAATTTATAAAAGGTGGTATTGAAATCCTGATTGCTCAGAAAAGATTGTTCCTTTTTTTCTACAAAACAGGTAACTACCCGGCTTTTTGAAGAAAGACAAAAGAATGAAAAACAGAGTCTTTCAAAACAATACGAAAGAGAGATTGTTTGTTATAGATGTTACTGATGAATCCTGAATGATGATTCGGGTAAAAAAAATATTAACAGCTTTATTTTATCTGTTGTTGCAACCGAATATTGGTTTAGTTAAAATACTGATTTGTTGTTGTTCCAAATACTAGATATAATCTCTCCGTACATGAGCTATTTGTATAATAAAATGTTTGTTTCTCGTCTTCAAGGGCATAATCTCTTCGTACAGGGGCTATTTGTATAATCAAATACTCCCTCCGTCCTATAATATAAGGGATTTTGAGTTTTTTCTTGTACTGTTTGACCACTCGTCTTATTCAAAAAAATTTATGTAAATATAAAAAATGAAAAATTGTGCTTAAAGTATTTTAGATAATAAAGTAAGTCAAAAAAAATAAATAATAATTTCAAAATTTTTTGAATAAGACGAGTGGTCAAACAGTGCAAACAAAAACTCAAAGTCCCCAATATTATGGGACAGATGGAGTATTTGTTTATCGTCTTCAAGGTGTACCTTCATGATCAGACAGGTATATATTAGTAGTACATTTAAGCCCTAACTTTTCTGAAACTTCCCGTACTACTTTTGCTGAAGAAACAGTCTTCGATCATGTACGTTAATATCAGTATGTATCATATTACTTACTTTCAGTTATAGAACGGAACTGTAAAAATTCAGATTTCAAAAAGAACAGAGATATATAGCACATATATGAATTCAGATTTCAGAAAGAACTCTGTACTCTTCAAAACGGAACTATCAAAAATTCAGATTTGCTTACTGTTTTGAACATCACAAAATATCCACCCTAGATTGTTATATTTTAATTCTCAGCCATGGCTGTATAATTCATCGTCACATAATTCATTAACTCTGCAGTTCATCATTTCATAGAAACAGAAACTAAACCATGATAGAAAATTATATCTAGAGGAAAACAACATGATAGTACCAAAATATACAGATTCAATATGCCAATTTCTTCTGTCCTAGAATATGCCCAATTAATTTATGAAAGAACAATCTTTCATAGGTCGCTGTTCCGCTATGCCAACTAACTTTTATAACAAAGCCTCTAACACAGTGTTCATCAGCCAAGCATTCTCCTCCAAGAAAAAGGCCAAGGGAAGAAAGAAAGAAAGAACAAAATGATACTGAAACTAGAGCAGGCCATGGGTAGAACGGCAAGGAAAGTGAGGCACCAGAAGAGGAGCCCCTCTGCACTCCTTCCCCTTCTTGCTCTTCTCCTTCTCTTCCATCTTCTCCCCAGCCTTTGATGATCCTCCTACTTCTACTGCTCCCTTCTGCATCTTTGCATCTTCAGCTTCCTGCTGCTTTGGTGATGGCTTTGACCTCTTCCTCTCAAGAACACCAAAGCAGTCCAGGCCAAGAACCATCTTTATCTGCTTCTGAATCTTTGTATTAGACCCTTCTTTCTATTGTTTTGTAGTTGTGTCTGTTCCTGCGTTATGGTGTTATTTATATACAGGGGATTGACACAAGTTTATTGTATGACAAGAGCTGTGGAAATTTCTTGGGCAACGGAGCAACGGAGCTGTAACGTGACTTGGTAACCAAGTTTCTCCCATGTTAGTAGGAGACTAGAAGACTTCACAAGGATTTTGAAAAATGGTGCATATGTCCCCGTTTGAGATAGATGAAGATTAGGATTAAGTAAGGGCACAAAAATGAGAAAGTTATTAGCGTATGATTAATTAAGTTTTAATTATTACATACTTGAAAAATGAATTTATTGGATATTTGAGAGCAACTCTATATGGAAAGTTTTCGCAAGACACACACCGTTTATTAGTTTGAAAAACATGCTAACGAAAACCGATGTAAAATATGCATTATTAGTTTCTGGCCCATAAAGACTTGTACATAGAATTTGAGAAATTGTGCATTTTTCCATTGTAGGTCCCCTTCTGTCCCTTCAAAAACAATGCTGAATGCACTTTTTAATAGCTTTGTGTTTCATAATTTGTCCATTTAGACTGTTTGTAATAAAGCATATATCTATCTTTTTAGAGAAGGGTAATTTTTACCCGGCTTCTACATCCAATCGGATATATGATGTCTTTTTAAATTGGAAACTAAGCCTCTTAAACAACCCATCTAAAATTCCTTTTTAAATTGGAAGCCTAGCCCTCGGACAACCCAATAATCGAAAATTCGCTCCTATGAAAATTTTAACTTAGGATCTTTGAGTGCTACTTAGGTCATGATTACATGCACTTTCGTAGCAAATAGCTGATTACAACCAAAGATAAAGACCTTACAAATCCTATCAATGAGAACTTCTATGCCGTGCCATTAACAGGCTTGAAGGCATACTTTTCAGAAAGGAATATCAATTTTGGAACTTCCTCTTTCCTCGCTTTCCTTTTTTACTTTAATTTTGTATTTCAGCATGGCACGTCAATTCATCCATCCTTTTTCCAATTCCTGTGTTCAGGATTAATTATATTCCGAATTAAAGGAAAAAAACATGGAATTTGCTATGGGGACCCTGTAAACAATGTTCTAAATCTTCGGCTAAGGCTCTTAGCGGTTGAGCTCTCCAATAGTTAAGAGCAGCTATAGCCAGCTATAGCGGCAGCTAATATATTTAGCGGTTTTCGAAAATGTTAGAAAAAATTCAAAATTTTGACAGAACTTGGACTAAAAATTGACATATCACTTGATTGCACATAGAGTTCATCACCAATTCAAATATCAAAGTTTATCACCAATTCATAATTCATACTTCATATATAGAGTTCATAGAGTTCATAGTTCGTAATTCATACTTTCATAGTTCATAGATCATACAGATACAGGGCATGAATACATGTACAGGAATGGTGGCAGCCGCTGTCGGGAGAAGCAGCTGCCGCCCGCTGGAGAAGCAGCAGCCGCTGTCGGGAGAAGCAGCTGCCGCCCGCTGGAGAAGCAGCAGCCGCTGCTGCCGCAACAGCCACCGCCGCTGCCGCTGCTGCTCCGGGAAGGTGCCGACGCCGCTGCTTGGGGGAGGAGTCGCCGCCCCCACCGCAAGAGTCGCTGCTGCCTCCGCAAGATGCCACCGCACGAGTGGGAGAGGATAGGAGCCGAATCATCTGACTGGAGATTTAGGGTTAGTTTTTGGGCTGAACTTCGTGGGCCACGAACATCAAAAGCCCATTTTCAGTTTTACTTTCCAAATTTTTTAGTCACAGCTAAGTGCCGTTATATTTAGCTATTTTAGTGGCTATCTTCAGCTAAGTGCAGCTATCAGCGGCCAATAAAACATATCGCTAAAATTGAGGTATCCTAGCTGTTCACCTCCCCATCCGCTATCTCCGGCTACTATAGCCAGAGATTTAGAACATAAAAACATTGAGTGCAAAATCGAAATTCAAAGAAAAAAATGCGCCTTTTTACTCATGTACCTTGTAGCCAGAACATGGATGCAATTTGAAAAGAGATGAGTAACGTTAGTTTGCTCCAAAAATCTCTGTAGGATTGCTCATTTCATATGAATTTGAAAGGATAGGATATGATTCAATCTTTTATTTCAAAGACCTTTGTAGGATTTTTTTTTAAGATTGAAATCCTTCAATTTTCCTATTGTTTTTTTCAGTGGTATTAAGTTGACTTCAGAAAGAAAATATGAGTAACTGAACGATATCAATATTGCACACAGGATATTATAGTGACAATAGTTCCATCACCTTGTAAAATTGCACAGAAATAAAATCATAAAAGGGAAAAATCCAGTGCTAATGATACAAAGTAATGTCAGAGAGGGAGAAAAAAAATGTAGGCATGGCATAATCTGGTATCCACAAATATGGTTGTATAAATGTTTAGTTGGTGCAGAGGCTAGAAGTTATACTTCCTTCGTAAAAAAAAAATGCTTCATAGATTCAATAATCAGTAAGTAGCTAGTTTTCTTTTGATGATGAAATTTAGTCCAACCTCCACACTAGAGATATATCCGGCCCTTCGAAATTAATTAGTTGGTGATACTAATTGAATAATATGTTGTGTGTAACTCCGTAGTTTTCTTGGAGTTGTCTTGTGAATTGCTCATCTGCCTTTTGAGGCAGAGATGACAACCTGCCTAGCTTGTCAATGAGTCCAGTCCCCTGCTATCCTGGAGAAAGCTTGCATGAAGTGTGTCGCAGCAGTACTCCATCAGGAGGGGAATGATCCATCTTACCTCGCGTCTGTGATCAAAGAAACCAAGGATTTGATGTCTTCTTTTGGTGTGATTAAGGTTGGTAAAGTAAAGAGTGTGAAATAGCGTAGCTCATGAGTTGTGTCCGAAAAACAAATGAGAAAGATCATGAGTAAAGACTGATTCCTACTCAGCCAAAGGAGTTTCAGAAAAACTGTTCGAAAATTTGTTTCATATATAAGGTTCATGTGTTTTATCCTCTCTTCCGCATGACCCATCAGGAAGATCACACGATCATACTAGTACATACCAACCCTGAGCATTCATCAAATAAGCATTGATTTCAACAGAAAGTTGTGATGATGGGTTGGTCAGTTATGAAGTTGTCCCTTTATTTCTACTATTATAAAAAGGAAGATGTTTTTGCTGGTATACATTGGTACGTCATCCATGTTTGAGTCGGTTTTTTAGTTCATTCGCTTTTGAAATTACATATTTATATTTGAGTAAGTTTTAAAATTCATTTGCTTTTGGAAATATAGGAGTCGTATAAGAAATCTCTTTAAAAAAACTCACATGCTAACTTGAGACGATCGGGCTCCTAATTGTAGCTCTTGATCTTGTAAAAATAATATCCAAGCAAATTCCTACATTGAATTTCACTTTAGCTAAATCGTATAACAATAATAAGATTAAGATAGCCTATTTTTTCTAGTATATATAGTGCATAGAACTCCTCCATGTTCGATAACATACTATATTCTCATAGGAAGAAATAGATGAATTATATATTATCTGAATATACTTCACTTTTGTTTGAGATATTAGAGAAAACCAAACCAAAAACAACCCTATAGCACCTTAATACCCATGTTCAGGTTTAATGTTGTGTTAGATCACCATCTTATTCATTATTTGATAATATTGAGTATGAAGCTATGAGTGCCATGGGGTTTAGTTCAGTTTGGTTGGGATGGGTCGAAAAGATTTTTTCCTCTACCTCCTCCTCTTCAGTTCTGCTCAATGGAGTTCCAAAGAAGAATTTTCATTGTAAAAGAGGTGTTAGGCAAGTAGATCCTTTGTCTTTTCTTTTTGTTCTGGGAGTAACTTCTTTAGTCTGTTATAAATAGGATTATATTTTGGGTTTATTGTCCAAGCCCATCCTTATTGAAGGTGATCAAAATTTTCACATAATTCAGCATACTGATGATACACTTCTTTATCCTAAAGCATGTGGAAGAGAATTAATTACTCTGAGAGCTTTACTCCAGACTTTTGCTCAAGGTTTAGGTCTTAGGGTTAATTATCACAAATCATGAATGATTCCAATTAATGCGTCTGATGAAAAGGCACAAATTTTGGCAGGAGTATTTGGTTGCTTCTCTCCCATTCAGCATCTTAGGTTTGCGTTTTAGTAGTAAAGTTGTTGACTTTGCTCCGTAGGTGGATAGAATAGAGAGAAGGCTTTCGGCTAACTTGCTTTTTGTCCTATGGTGATAGACTCACTCGACGGGTTAACTCAGTCTTCTCTTCTTTGCCCACATATTATATGTGCACTTTGAAATTGCCTAAATCAGTTACTGATAACATTGATAGAGGGGATTTGAGGTAAATCAACATTGATAGGGGAAAAAAATTGTCTTTGGAGGGGATTTGAGGGTAAATTCAAATAAGAAGTCTCATAGCTTGGGATAAAGTTTGTAACCGAAACTCAAGGGTGGTTTGGGAGTTTTAAATCTCTCAATTCAGAATCAAGCTTTGCTTTTTAAAGTATTTGGACAAATTCTATGATAGGAAGGATTTGCCGTGGGTTAATCTTATTTGGAACTCATATTATAGAATTGTCCACTTTGAAGGGTTCTTTTTGGTGGAAAGATGTTTGCAATCTAATGGATCTTTTTAGAGGAATTGCCAGATGCTTAGTTGGTGATGGTGTTTCTCGTTCGAAATGATGTTTGGAGTGATAGTTCTCCACTCTCAGTCATTATGCCGAGGCTGTACTCCCTTGCTGCTAATACAAGATCTCGGTTCATAATTTTCTTAATTTGGAATTCCTTTGCTACTAATACAAGGATCTCGGTTCAATTTCCTTAATTTGGAATTAGAAGAAAATTTTCAGTTGCCTCTTTCTCAGCAAGCCTTTGAAGAGTATTAGTCTTTATCACAAATGTCTGAGGAGGTAAACATCTCGTAGGAGTATGATACATGGGCTTAAATTGAGGTAATTTGAAATACTCATCTCAGAAGTTTTATGCCTTAAACTTTAGTGCCCTGCAGCTACCGCAATATTTTATTTGGCTATGGAAGAGTAGAGCTTCTTTGAAAATTAAAGTGTTTAGTTGGTTGCTTTTGATGGATAGGCTGAACACAAAATACATACTGGATCATAAGCATTGTGCCCCTACGAATTGTGATTTAAATTGTGTGCTTTGTTCATCTACCTCAATAGAAATTTTTTGCTCCATCTTTTCTTCCTATGCCCTTTTGCTCAGAATTGCTAGAATATCTTGGGTATATCATGTAATACTTCTCTTAGTTTGGATCATGTGTTGGTGGATGCTAGAAGAAGATATCATGATATCTGCTTCATGAAAAAGTTTTTGTTGGGGGCCTAGAATATTTGGAAGCAAAGGAATGGTTTTTATTTTTGATAATAAGCTCTCTTCTTTGTCTCCATGGAGGCAGTTTCTTAAGAGTGATCTCCTCCTTTTGTTGTTTAGATTAAATGAGAGAGACAAATATGTAGTTATAAGTTGAATTTCCTTGTTGTAATTTTCTTTGGACTTCTTTATTTATTTGTTTATTATTAATAGATTTTTTTAACAGCGGGGCCTCCCCTGCTGTGTTCTTTAAAAAAATTACACATATTACCTGTCATGCTAGTTATCAAACAAGATGAAATTAACCAAAAACCAAGCAGGTCATTAGGCTAATTATAGAAGTAATCTAGTCATAATATGTTAATCTAGATAAACAGTACCATCCACACAAACTATGTACGTATAAATCAATAATAGAAATACACCGATCTCTTTTTTCTCATATAGAGATGCAACACGATGGCAATAGAGGATGTGCTGTTTTTTTTCAAGGACGTCTCCCTGGCTCTTATATAGAGCTCAACACAAAACGGCAGCTCACGCTCAAGTCCGTTTGCCCTCCCCGTCAAAGCCGGATCGACTCTATGAGAAACACCGCCACCAAACGGCCACGAGCCCCTTAAAAACCAAGTCTTCAGCTGATTGACGCAAGGAGATTTTTCACCAAGAAATCAATAGAGGTTGTTGCATCTGCATGCAGGCATCTATCCATCTAGCACACACTTATCGTGCGACTAGCATTAGGCATTGAAATTGATGAAATGATCAATATCTACAAGCGTATTATTTCCATCAGTCTCCTCTTATGCAGTGTGAGGGATGGAGCACACAATAAATAAACAGCTGTTTCACCACAGCATCATTGCATTGCAAGGAAAGATAACTAGACCACGGTGATGTTAAATTGTGGTCACATTTTACATGTTAATTTAGTCATGTGAATTATTGAGATGTAAAATAGCATCATTTGGATCCTTTGGGTTATGTAAGGAATGCTGTTTGGCGCAGCTTCGCCTGCTAGCGCACTTTCGGCCCATCAAACCATGGTCTTGTAGGCCCACAATTGGGGAAGCCTTTGGAGTACATTTACAACAGATGATAAAGTGTTTTAGGGGGTGGAGTGCAAATGTGAATGAGCCTTTTTTTTTCTGACACATGGCAAAGGAGCAATGTTAAAACAAAATGTCCACTGTCCTCCGTTAGAACCTGCAGACCCGGCGATTACACTGTTAGACCACCCAATAAGGCTTTTCCAATGAACACACCATGCTCTAATGGCTCCATTTTAGGACATGCTGAGCCACGATCCTCCATTTAGACTTTTCCAATGAACACTACAGCCAGCACTTGGATGCAATTTCCAAGTTCCAACCATTAATCAATGCTATTTATGCCCACTGTGTTTAGATTATTTGCATACAGACTCCAGAAGATCACAAGTTGAGACGAGAAAGTTCACTAACCGTCACCTGTATATTGTACTAAAGTAGAGTGCCGTTATTTCAGCGGTAATAAGCTAACTGGACTAAGCAAAAACGAGTAATAGAAGGATATCAATATGAGTAATTGAGTAATGGAACGGTCTCCTTTTACGATCTTGGAGAGGAAAAAAGGAAGCTCGAAGGTTCAGAATGTCTGATTCATACTCGGCCAAAGGAGTTTGTGAAAAACTGTTTTTTCAAAAATTTGTTTTCATAAGATCCATGTACAGGTTTTTCTTCAGATTCATGAGCTTTATCCTCTCTTTCACATGATTCATGAGGAAAAGATCACACGATCATGCATAGCTTACCAACCATGAGTGTCCATCCAATAAACATTGATATTTGCATAGAGTTGTGATGAAGTCTTGGTCAGTTATTATGAAACGATTTTTTTTTGTGTGTATGTAGTGTTTGTGCTATGCCACTATGCTAACCTAGAATTCCTGTATGTAGATATCTTGACAGAAAGTAGCGATTATCATCTTAATCTATTTTTAGCACTTCCAATTGAGACATTAGAGAAAATCAAACCGAAAACAACTATGCAGCTGATGAATACCCATGTTCATATTTAATCTATCTATTGTTTAATTATATCACTATGCTAATAATCATTCACGTTAGAATTAGCAGAAGCTCTAATGCCATTGTGTAAAGATAGATGCTATATATCTACCTCAATTGTTTGGACAAGAATGAAGAAGAAACAAACATGATGAACATAAGGTGTTTGGAGAAGTACAAATAAGAAAAGAGATGATGCACATAAGGTATAATATTTTGCACCAAGACCATAAGGAAATAAATCGATCTGTAATCCATGCATAGCCCCTCAACCGATTTGGTCATCTTTACCTTCTAATTTATTGTCAGTTAATACACCATCATCCAATTACCTGTCCACATGCATCTCAAACCACTACACATGCATGGCCCAAGATGCATCGTATACTCCAACTGACTATATGCATGCATATGCATAGTGCGCTGTGTATTTACTCCGACACGAGAAATGAAAATAAGCTAAGAGAGAGTACCAAATATGCTGAGCATTTTTTAATAATACCAAAAAATTATATGATCATTTGTGAATGGAGGGAGTAGCTCTTAGTCAGGGTTTTAAATTTGCTTTCTGAAATTTCAGATATACTATTTAGTCCTCATAAGTAGTGGCTGCAGTCAAAACAATTTGGTCAAAATCGGTTAAACTTGGTCCAAATCCAATTCATTCTACTAAACCTTTCTACTCAGCTACTCATGGTTGATGTCTTTCCTTGCCTTATTCCAAAATGTAAAACCCATGCTCTTAGCTAATCGCACCCACTCTTATGCTTTGACTTAACGGTGCAACAATTTTCGCTTTTGCTTGAAATGTGTTTTAACACATACTCCCTCCGTTTCAGTTTTAATTTTTTCCTACTCAAACTTCTTTATGTTTGACTAAGTTTATAGAAAAATATAGTAGCATTTTTAACACAAAACAAATATATTTTGATTATAGTAGCATTTTTAACACAAAACAAATATATTATCAAAATATATTCAATGCTAGATTTAATGAAACTAATTTGGTGCTTAAAATATTGCTAATGTTTTTCTATAAACTTAGTCAAATTTAACAAAGTTTGATAAGGAAAAAAAAGTCAAAGCAACTTATAATATGAAACGGAGGAGTGCAAGCAATAGTCCTATGAACCAACATCACAAAGATACAAAAGTTATCTAGCAATATTTATGCTGTGGCCTGTGGCAGTAGTTTTTATCGATACTAAATATTTGTTAGCTGTCAGCCTTGCAAGCGTGCTTTGTTGTATCTAAACCTCACTAAAGGCAAGTGGGTGAAGTCATGCACCATCACCACACTAATTAAAAATCTTGATCTTCACTTGCGTGCACGATGAATGTATATATGCAGATGCCACCTCAATCTGGCAATAAGAGGAGATTAGGCAAGATTGAAGTGTTATGTGAGTGTGAGAATGTAGTTTATTAATTAGGGACAGTTTATTTAACAGGTAATATTCCTACTGATGTATATTCAGTAAGAAAATTATGTGTCTTTTGAATGATTTGAATTGCTAACAATGCCTTTTCTGTAGTCTTTCAACCGAGTGGAAACTCCGTTAAACAGTAACCATCAAACGGCATGAAAGAAAACTTTGGCAGTTCATTCGAAAGTTCTATTTTGATATAAGATGATTTCTCAATGAACACTGCAGCCAGAACTTGGATACCATTTGCAAAGCAATGAGTCTAAATTATGCGTACAGTTATTTGGATTCTCTGCATATACAGACTCCAGAGAATCAGAGTTTTAGATGAGAAAGCTCAATAACTGTCTTGGTTTGCATAATTTGTATTGAAGCAGGATGACCGTTATTTTAGTGGAACTAAGCTTTGAACGATATCACATGATATTGTTAGGATAATAGTTCCAGCACCTTGAAAAAACTGAAAGGAAATGAAAACATATAAGGACAAAAAAAAACCTAGCGTAACCAAGCAAATAATATAATGTTAAAGAGGGAAAAAAATGTTGTGATCCTAATGTAGGCATGATATAAGCATTGACATGGTTCATATAGTTTCAGTATTAATTGATTCTCTTTTCGGTACTAACTGAATAATATTTACTTCGGAAAAAAAGGCTAACTGAATAACATGCTATGCCCGACTCCGTAGCCCTGGTTCTGCAATCTGACTCCTGAGCAACCATCTATGAATATATAGCAGTTTGGAACTTCTCCTTGACTATCTTGGGGATGGAGAAACAGAAGCTTGATGGTTTTGAAAAACCGACTCCTTCTCAGCCAAATTAAAGGATATTAAGAAAAAACTATTCTTCGAAATTTTGTTTCACTCTCTCCCAGCGGAAAAAAAATTGTTTCACTTTCCCCTTCAGATTCATGGGTTTGATATATCCTCTCTTCCGCATGACTCATTAGGAAGATCACGCGATCATACCTAGCATACTAACCTTGAGCATCCATTCAATGTACACATGATTTCTACATAAGGTTATAATGATGTTTTGGTCAGTTATGAAATTTCCCCTTATCTCTTGTATGTATATATACAGTGACAGCAGCTTCACAGGGAAAGATATGATAAATTATCATCTGAAATTACGTTTAGCACTTTATTTGAGATATTACAAACCAAAAACCACCGTATAGCATACGAATACCAATCTTCATGTTAATCTACATGCGTGAGGTGCTGCGTTAGATTGCCTTCCTGATCATTATTCACGGTGTAAATAGGACGAAAACCCATCCCATTTCTCCGTCAATATCACTACTGCCAATCGATGTCAAGGAGGAGCTCTCTATCTTAGATCATCGCAAACCTAATCATTGTCAAGGACATCAGGTCGTCGCAGAACTAGGAAAGAGAAGTGTGGAGATTATGGGTACCACATACCCACATGGCATGTATATCCGACTGGTTATAGGGGATAGCTTATACAAATATAATATGTTTAGCAAAGGACTCGGGTTTTATGTTAACTGGAAATATCCCGTGGTGCTAGTTAGTTACAATTGTAATATATCTGTAGTGCTAGTCAGTTACAATTGTAATATATCTGTTAGCCGTAAGGCATATGGGCTGTACATTGTAATCCCGGCTCCTCCCTCTATATAAGGAGGGGTCCAAGTGCTCCTAGGGGCATAACTGTTCTCCTAGATCGTCAGATCAATAATACACTCAGCGGAATATTTCCTCGCACAGGAGTAGGGTATTATTCTCATCGAGAAGGCCTGAACTTGTATAAACCTTTATCTCCTAACCTATCCACTTTTCCAGCTTAATTGCTACCCTTTTAGTATTGCCGAAATCTTGTTTCGACAGTTGGCGCGCCAGGTAGGGGTTGCGTCAAGTTTTTCGCTGACTAGTGTGATGGGATTCATTTCGGGCATCGATGACTTCGCCTTCCCTCCTGAGCAGGCGTACCGGTTCGGCAACCTCGACTTCATCACCGACAACATCGGCAAGATTTCTCTTCTCGAATCGGATTCGAACCAGTCGGGAGGAGACCCTGACTCGACCCCGTTCGGTCTCCCGGAATCAGCCGAGATCTACTCCAAGGTTCTCTCATCTACGTTTGCCTCAAACCACTCGGTTGGGATCTCTGTGTCATCATCTTCAAGATTAAATCAAGACGGCGTAGTTTATCCTCCAATTATGATGCGGCTGCCAGACGATCTAGCTGCTGTTTTCGACTCAAGAGCGCCTTCTCCCCGTAGGTCTAGAACTGACTCGGTTTCAACCTCAGTCGGATCTAGCTCCAGGGAACTCGGCGTAATCCTCCAGTGACTCGGATCATGTTCTACAGAAGAAATTGAGGAATACCTCACCACTCCAAGCGTTGATTCCCATCCTCCGACTGAGATTATCGACTATGGTGACTTTGACGACGAATATGATTTCCACAACTTCGATGAATACGATGACCTTGATGAAGACTTCGACGACAACTACAAAGACAATTACACTCCTCTCTTTTTCGGCGTTTTTATGGTTGATAATGAGACAAAAGAAAAACACCTCGCTCGTGAAGCCGATGAACAACGAGCACGACAAGAAGTCAAGCGGCTCAGATTGGAGCAGGAACGACAAGCACAAGAGCAAGCCAGATTGCTGCGTGAGCAGCAAGACCGCGAGCGACTAGCAAGGGAGGCGGAGGAACGAAGGCAGCGTGCTTTGGCGTCGGGGCGTCAGGCACAAGAACTGATTAGACAGCAAGACATCGACACCAGCAGCGTATTCTGCACCCCGCAACAGAACACAGTTGCTGCGATCACACTTTTGGATACCCTCTTGACAGCTGGGGCACTAGACCACGTCGCTACCATACTCGATCAAACGAAGATGATGATTGCCGCATCAGTCCTAGTCAACTTGGGAAGCACTCAGCAGCACTCGACAGCCGGGCTCCACCTCTCCGATCTTAGGACTATCACCAACCAAGCCTTAGCACTGCTAATTCAAGATCATGTCACGATCGAAGGGCACATCGGGAGCACTCCGTGCACTCTCCCGCCGACAAACATCGAGAACATTGCTCCCCCCGTCATCGGCAGCCCGTCGACTTATGTGACACCCTCAATCGTCGCCTTGCGGACAGAGACGACTGACGACGCCACCACACACCGGATCGCAACGATGGGAACGATAGAGTCGCCGCTTTCACAAGTGATCTGCGTCGAGTGGATTGGTTGGCTGGTTTCAAGCCGACCGGTATCGAGAAGTATGATGGAAAAACTGATCCCGAGTCATGGCTCACTGTCTACACCCTCGCAATCCGCGCAGCAGGAGGAGATAGCAAGGCAATGACGAACTATTTACCGGTTGCCCTAGCTGACTGTTGACGGTCGTTAGTGATCAGTTTCGCCCATTAATACTACCTAAATAAAGGAGAACTAGTTATGCTTGCAATGCATATTTATGTCAAAATAATTAATATTCCACTAGCACTAGGATTACTAACCTCTTGAAGAGAATGAACACAAAGTGGAGAAGAATCGACATCAAAACAAGCGATCATTCAATTGGACGACGTCGAGAATCAGACTTATCAATGAATGGGCCAAGAACACAGAAATGACACGACCAATTGAGCCAAAATTCACAAGTCTGAAGTGAGCAACAGAAGAGGAGACCGCCGGCTGAAAATGGGCCAGATTGGGTCAGCCCCTGGTTCGGCCTAACCAGGGGTTCAGCCAAACCCATCCTGGCGCCGTTGGATGCAGGGTTGCGGCTGGACGGTGTGGATTAGCCCCCAATGATAGTTGGAGGATATTTCTGACCATTCCAACCATCACAACCGTCATTGGGAGGCTATATAAGGAGCTCACTCTCTCCATTCCAATAGACACCTCAAGCAAGAAGTTCATTTCATCTCTCAAGTTTAGTATAGTTTTTAGACTATTGTAGAATAGAAATAGAATAGAATCTTCAGTCCTCGGAGTCTTCGGAAGAATTCGGGTATGGCTCTAGTAGCTTTTCCTTCTTTTATAAGACTTGTATTTTATTTAGAATATTCTTCTTTATACTACTTTGGAATTGTATTACTTTCCGAGTATATGAATACCAGCTTTATTACATACCCAGTTATATTCATTATGATGCTAGCTTATCTGGGAGATGCAATGGTGTGGGTATAATGATCGTATTTACGACAACTCTATGTAATGACGATGATATTATAGTAGTATTTGGTAATTTAAGCATGGTGTTTAGATTATTGGATATCATTATTTAGGGTTATATGCTGCGGAAGCGAGGTGGGCCGCTGATGGTGACAACTCAGTACGGGTATTCCTCCACACGTGTATATAGTCCTAAGTTAATTTCCTGGGGAGGGTACTCCTCCGTATTTAGCTCCGGTTGTATGGTCATGACGGATTGTCGGAAGGAACTCGATAATCAGGGGTGGCTTCTCGAAGCACCAGGAGGGTATCGGAAAGAGGGTATTAGCTAAGTAATAATATAATTAGGATGTATGTATAATATGTATGTATACTAAAAGTATAGGAATAGGATCTTTCTATATTCTTTCCACTTAGCTTAGATAATTATGAGTAAGAGTATGAATGCTTGTGCTTAGTATCACTCTACCCCATGCATTATATTAACCCCTGCTTAGACTTTGGTTGATACAAGTAATATATAAATTATTAGTACGGTTCTCTCTATTATAATCTTCCCACGGGATTAAACAAATACGATACCCTTGGAATACTCTCGGGTGAAATGCTACAATGGTATATCCGTGCACTTGCAGGTGAACTCTGTAACCATAATATACAAGGAGTATTTCTGCGCCATTGTTAGGAATTATATTTCTAGCAATGTCGTTAATAAATACCAACAAGCATTTCTGGCGTCGTTGCTGGGGAAGATTTATAAAAGAGATTACCATTACTAATATTTTATATTTACCTCTTTATAATCACTGTCCTTTGCAGGCTAACCTTGGTTGTTTTCACTTTTATGGTGGAAACAGAGTAGTGCATGACTGGTTTCAACTTGCTAGAAAATTTCAAGGAAAATCCAGAAGTTTTCTTTCGGAGCGTCAAGCCGTGAGTTGTTGCTCCGCAGAAAACTCTTCCGACACAGAAACCAGCCATTCCCACGCCACCAACCTTCAAGACTATGGCTGACAAGACCCTCCGCAAATTCGCTGCTACCTCCGCTGACAACATGGCCACTGGGCCGCAAATCAACATGGGAGACGTGGATTTCGATCTGAAGTCCAGCCTCATTACGATGGCGCAGGCTAGCCTATTCTGCGACAAGCCTAATGAGCATGCCAATGCACATCTGCAACAGTTCCGGAGATCTTCAGCATGTACACAACAAAGGGCGTCAGCCCTGACGCCGTCAGGCTGCGATTGTTTCCGTTTTTCCTTCTTGGGAAAGCGAAACAGTGGTTTTATGCCAACCGTGCCACGATCAACACCTAGGACAAATGCTTAACGGCATTCCTGTCAAAGTTCTTCCTGATGGGCAAAACCAACGCCCTTCGTGGGAGAATTTCAAATTTCCAGCAGACGAGAGATGAGTCTATTCCCGAGGCATGGGAACGACTACAGGAGTATATGGCCGCCTGTCCTCATCATGGGATGGACGACTGGCTGATCCTGCAGAACTTTTACACTTGGTTCACTCCTACGTCTCGCGACCACCTGGACACGGTAGCTAGAGGAGCCTTTTTCTCTAAGACGGTTTGAGGAGCCATCGACTTGATAGAGAAAATCTTCTCCAACATGGGCTGGAGCGAGGAACGACTCCAGACCTGTCAGCGAGGCATGCACACCGTTAAGGAGACGGAAATGCTTGCTGCTAATCTGGACCTCCTCAAAAACGCCTTCACCAAACGGCCACGAGTGCATGTTCTCTACTTAGTTGAAAACCAGTCTTCAACGGATTAACGTGAGGAGATTTTTCACCAAGAAATCAATAGAGGTTGTTGCATCTGCATGCAGGCATATATCCATCCAGCACATACTTATCGTGCAGCTAGCATTAGGCATTGAAATTGATAAAATGATCAATGTCTACAAGCATATTATTTCCATCAGTCTCTCCTTATGCAGTGTGAGGGATGGAGCACACAATAAATAAACAATTGTTTCACCATAGCATCATGGTGTTGCAAGGAGAGATAACTAGACCACGATGATGTTAAATTGTGGTCACATTTTGTATGTTCATTTAGACATGTGAATTATTGGGAAGCCACTACAAATCGGACGTCCGAATTATGAGAAAAAATCGGACGGCCGCTCCTCGGTACGCATCATGCATCCCTCCCCACCATGCACCATGTACGTATCACTTTTTATCTATCAGCCTTCATATACACGCATTATTTCTCTCTCATTTATTCTTGTGAATGCAAATATCTTAACTTGTGCATTTTATTAGCAAATTATAAATTATTTTTCTTACAAATTATTTATATGATTTTTAATCTGATTGCACCATTGAATTCGTTGCAATTAAATCTTTTCAAAGAGATCCCACATGATTATATTTTTAATAAATTATATATATTTAATTATATTCATAGCTGAAACATTTTTATATTATATATGAAACAATGAGTTGTAACTGCTGAAACACCACAAAATGCCTACTGAAACATCACAAAGTATATGGTATAACATCAAAATAATACCATGTGCAACACTTTAAAATGACCTAGTAAAATATTAGCTGAAACATCATAAAATACCTCATGTAACATTTAAAGAACACCACGTGCAACATTAAAAAAAGATACAGTGAAACATCAGTCGAAGACATCACAAAATACCTCTTGAAACATAAAAAAACACCTCGTGCAACATTTCCAAATGACCTATCGAAACATTATTAAATACCTATTGCAACAACTAAAAATTCCATTACAAAGAAAAACTTTTTTAAAAAATTACCAAAATATAGTTAAGTGAGATCTTGTTATGAAGATTTAATTGCGGTGAATACAATGGTATATTTAGATTACGGATTAGATAAATAATTTGTGAAATAGGATTATTTGGAGTTATTCATTAAGGAGTAGAAGCATGTGTGGTAGTAGAGGCATTCGAGAGAGAGAATATTGGCTACTTTATGTCATAGCAGTAGAGGCATACGAGAGAGAGAATATGGGCTACTTTATGTTAGAGCAATTACATAGGCTACTTTATGAGATAAATGTCTACGCAATATAAATATGAGAGGGAGAACGATGAGGGATTGTGATGGACACTATTATTAATCTTATTACATGGTTTAAGGAGTGTGCAGGCGTCCGATTTTTTTATGTTCGATCGGACGTCCGGATACAAGCATTTTCGGAATTATTGAGATGTAAAATAGTATCATTTGGGTCCTCTAGGTTATGTAAGGAATACTGTTTGGCGCAACTTCGCTGCTAGCGGACACTTTCGGCCCATCTTGTAGGCCCACATGAGCTTCTTTTTTCTAACACATGGTAAAGGAGCAATGTTTTTTTTTTTTTAAAAAAATGACCACGTTCCTCGATTAGAGCATGCCGAGCTGGCGATTAGACTGTTAGACCACCCAGTTAGGCTTTTCCAATGAACGCAGCTGAGCCATGGTCCTTCAGTCAGGCTTTTCCAATGAACACCGCAACCAACGCTTGGATGCAATTTCCATACATTAATTAATCAGTGAAATTTACGCCCACGGTATTTAGATTCTTTGCATACAGACTCCAGAAGATCAGAAGTTGAGAAAAAGAAAGTTTATTAACCGTCACCTGTATATTGTACTAAAATTGAGTGCCGTTATTTCGGTGGTAAGAAGCTAACTGGAGTAAGCAAATACGAGTAATAGAACGATATCAATATGATTATTTGAGTAATGGAACGGTCTCTTTCTACGATCTTGAAGAGGGAAAAGGGAAGCTTGAAGGTTCAGAAAATCTGATTCATACTCGGCCAAATTAAGGAGTTTGTGAAAAACTGTTTTTTCAAAAAAAATGTTTCATAAGATAAATGTACAGGTTTTTCTTCAGATTCGTGAACTTTATCCTCCCTTTCACATGATTCATGAGGAAAAGATCACACGATCATGCATACCTTACCAACCATGAGCATTCATCCAGTAAACATTGATATTTGCATAGAGTTGTGATGAAGTCTTGGTAAGTTATTATGAAAATATTTCTTTTTGTGTGTGTATATAGTGTTTGCGCTATGCTAACCTAGAATTCCTCTGTGTAGTCGATATCTTGACAGAAAGTAGAGATTATCATCTTAATCTATTTTTAGCACTTCTAATTGAGACATTAGAGAAAACCACTATGCAGCCAATGAATACCCATGTTCATATTTAATCTATCTATTGTTTAATTATATCACTATGCTAATAATCATTCACATTGCAATTAGCACAAGCTCTGAAATTTCAGATATACTATTTAGTCTTCATAATTAGTGACTGCAGTCAAAACAATTTGGTCAAAATGTGTTAAACTTGGTCCAAATCCAATTCATTCTACTAAACCTTTATACTCAACCACTGATTGGTGATGTCTTTCCTTGCATTCCGAAATGTAAAACCCATGCCCTTAGCTAATCGCACCCACTCTTATGCTTTGACTTAACGGTGCAACTATTTCCGCTTTTGATTCAAATGCCATAGTTGTTTTACCACGTACTCCCTCCGTCTCAGTTTTGACTTTTTCCTACTCATACTTCTTTACGTTTGCTAAGTTTATAACAAAAATATAGTAGTATTTTTAACACAAAATAAATATATTATCAAAATATATTCAATGCTAGATTTAATGAAACTAAATTGGTGCTTAATATATTGCTAATTTTTTCTATAAACTTAGTCAAATTTAACAAAGTTTGATTAGGAAAAAAGTCAAAGCAACTTATAATATGAAACAGTGGGAGTACAAGCAGCATCACAAAGATACAAAAGTTATCTAGCAATATTTATGCAGCGGCAGTAGTTTTTATAGATACTACTATTTGTTAGTTGTCAGCCATTTATGCATGCGTGCTTTGTTGTATCTAAACCTCACTAAAGGCAAGTGGGTGAAGTCATGCACCATCACCATACTACAGATCTTGATCTTCACATGCGTGCCTGATAAATGTATATATGCAGATGCCGCCTCAATCTGGCAATAAGAGGAGATTAGGCAAGATTGAAGTGTTAGGTCAGTGTGAGAATGTAGTTTATTAATTAGGGACAGTTTATTTAACAGGTTATATTCCTACTGATGTATATTCAGTAAGAAAATTGTGTGTCTTTTGAATGATTTGCATTACTAACAATGCCTTTTCTTTAGTCTTTCAACCGAGTAATTAGAACGTTAGATGACAAATGGAAACTCCGTTAAACGGTAACCATCAAACGGCATGAAAGAAAACTTTGGTAGTTCATTCGAAAGTTCTATTTTGATATAAGATGATTTCTCGATGAACGCTGCAGCCAGAACTTTGATACCATTTGCAAAGCAAGGAGTCAAAATTATGCCTACAGTTATTTGGATTCTCTGCATCCGGACTCTAGAGAATCAGAATTTTAGACAAGAAAGTTCACTAACTGTCACTGGTTCTGTATTGAAACAGGCGGACTATTATTTCATTATTGGTACTAAGCGGGACTAAACATCTTTTTTTCCGGTTTAAAACTACCACGGGACTTAGATGAAGATCATTTTTAGTCCTGGTTCAATAGCTGCAAGCCATGTCAAGAGATCATATCTTTAATCCCAGTTGGTATTACCTACCGGGGCTAAATCTCACATGCGCTCTCTCTCCCCTTATCTTCTTGGCATCCGCGCGCACTGCCTCCTTAATTATCTTCTATCTTATCCCCTCTTCTCCTCTTCTCCTTCTTTTCCTCCTCCACTCCTCCGATCCCCTCTCCCGGCAGCAGGCGGCGGCGGGCAGGAGGCGGCGGCCTCGGTGAGCCGCGGCAGGTGGCAGCTGCTCGCACGGAGGTTTGCGGCCGTGCGGCGGCGACCGGGGCAGCCGCGGGCGGCGACCTCGGGTCGTCCTGCTCAACAGCAGCCGCTTCGGCTTCAACTTCTCCGTGCACGGCCAGGACGTCGGTGGTGTCGGAGTGGGCGCTCAAGTGCAGCGGCGGCGGCCCCGCGCTCGTCTCCCTCCCAGCGTCGTTTTTTTGTTGTTTTCTGTTATGTGTGGTGATGTTGTGAATCATTAATTTTGTTGAGTATGTGAATTTGTGATGTCAATGATCTGTGAATTTGTGTTATTATTTTGATATGTGAATTTATGATTTGTCGAGTTTGGCGTGAAATCAATATGCAAACAGAAGAAAAGCAATAAAAAAAGACCTTTTAGTCCACCAACCAGGACAAAAGATGAGCATCTTTAGTCCCGAATTGAGTGTCCCGATTGCATACCCGGGATTAGAGTGGGTTGCGAACCGGGAATCTTATGAGGTTCTCCAGTAGTGTACGATAATAGTTGCAGTAACTTGAAAAAAACTGAAAGGGAATGAAA
Source organism: Oryza sativa Japonica Group (assembly GCF_034140825.1). Taxonomy (NCBI): domain Eukaryota; kingdom Viridiplantae; phylum Streptophyta; class Magnoliopsida; order Poales; family Poaceae; genus Oryza; species Oryza sativa. The sequence continues at coordinate 4,708,005 of NC_089046.1, forward strand.
ACATATAAGGACAAAAAAAACCTAGTGTAACCAAGCAAATAAAGTAATGTTAAAGAGGAAAAAAAGGTTGTGATCCTAATGTAGGCATGACATAAGCATTGACATGGTTCATATAGCTTCAGTATTAATTAGTTCTCTTTTTGGTAATGAAATTTAGTCCAACCTTTTGAAATTTATCCAGACATTAAAAAGTAATGAGTTGGTGTTACTAACTGAATAATATTTACTTCAAAAAAAGGCTAACTGAATAATATGCTATGCCCCACTTCGTAGCCCTGGTTCTTCAATTTGATTACTGAGAAACCATCTATGAATATTTGGGGATAGAAAAACACAAGCTTGATGGTTTTGAAAAACCGATTCCTTCTCAGCCAAATTAAAGGATATTAAGAAAAAACTATTCTTTGAAATTTTGTTCACTTTCTCCCAGTGAAAAAAAATTGTTTCACTTTCCCCTTCAGATTCATGGGTTTGATATATCCTCTTTTCTGCATGACTCATTAGGAAGATCACACGATCATACCTAGCATACCAACCTTGAGCATCCATTCAATACGCATTGATATCTACATAAGGTTATAATGATGTCTTGGTTAGTTATGAACTTTCCTCGTATCTCTGGTATGTATACATATTGCTATCCATTCTGTTTGAGTGCCATATAGCTTTTCCTATTCAGTTCTAGAACTAGTGGTTACAGCGAATCAGCAATCTCTTATTCATCTTTCTTTCTTTGCTTTTGAATGACTTGATGGGTCTGGATAATAACAAGAAGAGTCAAGGTAGCGAAAGTAGCTATACTCTAGTAGCTGGCGGGGCTAGTGGATTTTTTCCCTTACACCTTCACCTATGCACTATTCTCTACTGTTTTAAGCATATGTGCTTGGGCAAAATGTTCCAATTCTTATTTATTTCTCGGAAGAAATGACTTACTTCACCATCAAGTTCAAGATATCTGTTGCACGCCGATCACCAGCTTGTTTCAGATTTCCGTATATCTGGCAAGTAGCAACATATGTAAATTTCATGTCTGCTACAGCCTCTTCCAACTCGTCCCGGAATGGGCGTTATGGCAAAGAACAAGAAGAAAAAGAAAGAAGGAATTTGTCCAATAGTAACAAATGGTGCCTCCACTTTGAAAATTTTAACTAAAGGGCAAATACAAATAAAAAAACAACTTTGCTGCGAGGTTGTGTGCTAGCATTTGGTGCATTAGGGTCTTGAAATTCTCAATGTAGTCCTAACCCGATCTTCCGCGGGATCGTTATAAGTTGTCCAAGTTGCCAAGAAAGAGTTCAATGGCACGAGTCAGAAATCGAGGTATTTTCACGGGTCGCCCTCGTTCCGTAGTTGAGTTCTTTCGCATTTCTCGTATCGTTTTTCGTGGATTAGCATCTCGAGGTTCTTTGATGGGCATAAAGAAATTGTCTTGGTAGCAACCACCACAGACGACGAAATAATGAACAAGCCCTTGAACTATCCCTTTAAAGAAGAGCAGTTTGAACCACGCGAAGATTATGAATCCGATACCGACAGGTATAAAACCTAATGATTGAAAGAATTCCCTCTCCTCTTGTTCCTCAATCTTCGGAGAATGCGGCGTTGGATTAGAGAAAGTTCTCTGTTCCGAACATTTCCTGGAAGTAGACGACACGTTTTAAATCTTAATGCAGGCATGGCATATTTGTAACCCATCGTTCGCCTAAGATCGAAAATGCGATGTCACATCACTCTTCATTCAGTTCAGTCCATTTGGCTTTCGAGCAGTAGCGGCAGCGGGGCGGGAGAGTTGGTTATTCAATTGATCCTCTGATGTTGGCCCTTCTGCATCATCCAGCAAGGCTCGGAAGTCTGAGCTAGAATTCCTCCCGAGAACACACGAAACAAAAAATCTTCTCATGCAGCTTTTTTCTTGTTCAGGGCGCAGCGAAGCCAATTTCCATCAAGGCAAGGGGGTAAATAAGGAGAACGTAGTATCTGCCATTTCTGTAGCGCCCTGACCTTACCTCGAAACCAGCTACCTCTTATAGCTACCTAACCTAATCCCTAGTTTACCCTCGAAACTGAATTACTTTTCCACTTTCACTCTTCTTCTCTACGGATTTTAGAAAACAGAACCTGATTGCAACTTTTTCGTCCTATGCTTTTTGCATTCTAGTTCAATAGTTTCTTTTTGATTTACAGATCAAACAAAAGAAAAAACATTACAGAAACTCAAACAAAAGAAAAAACACGCAACGTTGCTTCGTATTCTTTTCTTCAAACCATGACTACATCCCCTTTGCTTTTGCTACTACTACCACTAGTCTAGCTCTTGTTTATTTGCAACCCGTTTTCATAGTCTTTTGACCGGATTTTACTTGATAGGGAGTCTTTCTTTTGCAGGAATAGGGTGGGTAGGCCCAACCACCACACTACACGTATAGACGCGAACCCCCCTCCTTACCGTACGTGCGACTCTCACCGCATACGGCAAGCTGCTTCGCACTACCGTTGCTAAAGGATTCAAGTTGTCTGCAGTCGACACAAGCTTGCCGCTGCTCCCCTCAAACTGGTAATAACTTGTCCCATTTCTGCATCCGTTAATGATTTAAGAACCGTTCGTTGAGACCTCAAAAGATAAGAAAACTGTCCCTTTTTGTCTTGCCTCGATAAAACAATGAATGGGTAAAGCCGAATTGATCTGACCAACCAAACATGGGATCTTGTTTGATACTCAACACATGAGAATCTAGGAGGATACTGATTGGCGCTCAAGAATGGCGTAGTTAATGTTATGATTTGCCAGCATTCTCAGCTCCCCTTCCTTTCTTCTCTACACTTATCCGAATAGGTTTGTGTGCCAGCTTCTTCTCCTGCAATCTTCAGGAAAGAATCCATCAGCGAGAAAATCAAATCGTATTCTATAGAATATGGTAGTGGTAATTATATAACTGCTTTGAGGAGGAAGAGGGAAATTGTCAATAACTGTTTGCAAGATCCACGTATATTAAAAGAATATATAAATAAATATGTGCAAACGCACTATGAAATCCGTTATAGATATTATAGTCCTAATTGGAATAATATGTGCTTATTCCACAATAATATCGAATTCAATCAACCCGGATTTCCTTTTTTCTATTTCCCACTACTAGATAGTGGGCATAAATCTCACGATAAGTCCCCAAAGATTCATATTGAACTTCAATCAGAACTTCTCTTAACCCAATGACGCGTTGATCTAGTTTCCATCGGAGCCACAAGGGACTGTCTAAACAGATTTGTTTTTGCCTATAAGCTCGGGACCTTTTCTCGAAGGTTGGAAAGTTCCATTCGTTTAGTACGAGATCGCTTCACACATCACGGTGCTTACACCTCTCGCCTTTTTCCTCCTCTGATCTTAGAAAGCATACTAAACTCGCTTTTCGACGCGGAGCTCGCTGCTATCGAAGCCTGCTTCAAAACTACAGGGCGTGCGTTAGCACTACGGCTTTCCAGCCTCCCTTTGCTAGTTCCGAACTATCACTGATCCCAGAACCTTCAAACCTTTTTCTTTTAATCTCGCTTTCCGTATCATATAAAAGATCGTTATTCCCATTCTCCCGATGCAGACTTCGTAGTAACTATCTCGCTGGCAAGAAAGAAGGGCTACTATGATAAGGCCGCAGGTGTGGTGAGGGAGTGGAAAAGCTTCGTAGTTTATTTTTCTACGGTTCCTTCGGGCTAGGGTTAGTGTCATTTCCACTACTTTTGGGAGTGTTATGATCAGCCAAGCTCGACTGCCTGACCTTAGAGAAGATGAATTAGACTGCCTGATAGACTACTACTTCCTTTTCTTACCCGGCCAAAGTGGGGGATGGGATTGCTCGTATTATAGGTCTTGGTGAAATAATGTCAGGCGAATTAGTCGTCGGGGCCAGTTTTAAGCTTTCAGAGAGTGGTCATCATACCCTTGCTTTCAGGCTTGGGCTTGGCGGATCCTCTAAGTAATGGGTACGTAGGTTTTGTGGCCGGATTCCCTACAAATAAATTATGTATTAAGAAATGAAGGAAGAGTGCACGTTCGGACCTCAACTAGTCTCCATGCTCGTCGGGGCCAGTTTTAAGCTTTCAGAGAGTGGTCATCATACCCTTGCTTTCAGGCGCGAGTAGCTCTTCTAGTCGGGCAGCTGTGTGACAACACTCCTGAGAAAGCGGCGCGAGACTTTTTCAAGGAAACATCGTCAGTGTGACTACTGCCAATCCATGTTAAGGAGGAGCTCTCTATCTTAAATCGTCGCAGTCCTTATCGATGTCAAGATCGTCGCAGTCCTTATCGATGTCAAGGAGGAGCTCCATCCTAGATCGTCACAGATGTAGGACAGGAGAGTATCGACATCTGTGATGCCTATACACGCCATGCAAATTCAGGAGAGTATCAACATCTATGACACCTATAGAAGGATGACAATTTATAGAAGGATTGCACTGAAATCTTGATTGCTAGCAAAAGAATGTTCCTTTTTTTTTACAAAGCAAGTAATTACGGTTGATGACCAAATTTGGTAAATCATGCATCAAATTCGAAGCTAAGATCAAAGCTGATTTGGCGAAAGATTGTTTCTTAGAAGCAGAGGACGTATCGGCTACGGAAGGTATCGGCTAACGACTGCATCGGCTGACATTGGATCAAACAGAGAACAGCCGATGTAGCCGATCTTGGTAAGGTAGTTCTAGAATCATCTTCGGGATCGATTGACGTGCTACACAAGTATTTCCATGATTGGGATAAGCCCACGGAGGGGCAATTGTATCTATTAATTAGAATATTTTGAATAGTTTATTTAGAGATATTTGTTGGCAAGAGTCTGCCTAAAAGACTTGTTCGTATATTACGGTTGTAACAGATTTGGAGTCATGTCCAGCAAGGACATATTATGTATTTTGGGTACAAATATGACCCAAGACCATGTAAATAACAACAACAGTTCAATAACACATTTGGCGTATCGCCACCTTTTTCTACTTTCATTGTTTCAATGAGTTCTTGCTTTCGAGTTGGGCTGCATCGGGTTTGATCTCCGACAAGAGGTAAATCTTGTCATGGCGGCTTGCGTTCTCGGGATTAGTGCTTACATATTTATGATACTCTAATCTTGGTTATGTAAATCGTCGAGTTATTATCACATGTACTATATAATCTTTATGAATATTGCTATCTAACTCTAAATTGGCTAACATCTACCATCAGAGGACAGCCGATAGGGTTAAATATCAATGTTGATGATTATATAGTATATTTACCATCTCATAGAGGTTTTCATCAACTTGTTCAGATCTTATGTTTCTTTTTATGCTTAATGCTGCATCGGTTAGGTTCGATCTATTAAGTAATATCTAGAACCATAATATTTAGCTTGTCTTATGATCATTGATAGAGATAGTATTAGGGTTTCAGCCGATCTTACCTAATTTAATTATCTTGCCCTCTATATGTTTACTTGATATGCTAAATCTGCCCTTTATATTAAGATCTTATTACATTGAAATATATTAGGCGTATTGTTTCGTACATTTTGTCCATTTTAAACATCTTGGTATAAGGTGATATCGGAGTACTAGCCGATACATCTTAGATTTACTTCATCGGCTATGCTATGAATATATATAATCTTTGTCTTAAAGTACTTTTAAACACAAGTGATTTATACTGTCTCGGCTCACTGTCCGATCTATCCTAATCACTTGGTTTAAATATATTTTTAGGAATAGATTATATATTATTGATATCTACAGCCGATCGAGTAGATTTAACTTTATCTTGCTTTATTCTTCATTGCCGATCTAATGTAAATAATATCGGCATAATATTAAACAATATGTCATCGGCCTCTAGCTGATCGGCTATCGTTTATGGATTTAACCTTGTTTTCTTGTTTTTCTTTTCTTGTTGATTGTAGGATCAAATCAACTGGCACGCCTTTTAATCCGAAAGCAAGATTTAGCACCTGCACTGGAGCTAAGCAGATCTCCTAGGCCAGTATGTATTTTTTGCATCAACAATTACCCAGCATTTTGGAGAAAGCCAAAAGAATGAAAAACAGAGTCTTTCAAAAGAATCCAAAAGAGATTGTTTGTTATAAACATGTTACTGATGAATCCTGAATTTCATCTGTTGTTGCAATCGTGTTGGTTTAGTTAAAATATTGATTTGTTGTTCTTCCAAATACTATACATAATCTCTTCAAGGTGTACTTTCATGGTCATAGGTATATATTAGTAGTACATTTAAGCCTAACTTTTCTGATTTCTAGATAATGTGAAACTTCCGGTACTACTTTTGCTGAAGAAACAGTCTTTGATCAATATTAATATCGGTATGTATCATATTAAAGCTTATTACTTTCAGTTACAGAATGGAACGGTAGAAACTCAGATTTCAGAAAGAACTGATATATATAGCACATATATAAATTCAGATTTCAGAAAGTACTCTGTACTATTCAAAACAGAACTGTAAAAATTCAGATTTCAGACAGATCTGAGATATAGTACTTATAAAAGAATAAGAGATTTGCTTACTGTTTCGAGCATCACAAAATATCCACCCTAGATTGTTATTTTTTAATTATCAGCCTTGGATGTATAATTCATCGTCACAATTCATTAACTCAACAGTTCGTCATTTCAAAGAAACAGAAACTAAACTATGATGGAAAATTATATCTTGAGGAAAACAACATGATATTACCAAAATATACAGATTCAGTATGCCAATTTCTTCAGTCCTAGAAAATGCCCAATTATTTTACAAAAGAACAATCTTTCATAGTCTTTGTTCCGCTTTGCCGACTAACTTTTATAACAAAGCCTCTAACACTATGTTCATCAGCCAAGCATTATCCTCCAAGAAAAAAGCTAAGCGAAGAATGCTTTGGTAAATCAGTTGTTCGGACCCTCAGGGTTGGTATATATATGAAAGAAGCTAGTAAAAGCATACTAGTATCAAAATATGAACAACGTCATGGAGTATTGGGGCAGTGAACATGTCTAGATAAATGATAAAATTATAGGCTTAAAAAGAATAAAAGTGGAAGGTACAATATGGTGACAGATCAAATAAAGATAATTTTCTCGCATCATTTACCTGATATGGTGGTAATTAAGATTATTTGGCTGCTCCATAGATGAAGGATTCTTTTTTCTTTTCATGTTGTTCCTACATCAATGGAGATTGGATGTCAATTCATATTAATGCGAGAGGGAGGGTGTTGTGTGTTCGTCGCGCTTTGATTTATTTTGCTAGAGAGAAACATCTAATTTTATCAATTACTTAGCTGTTAATTAATCATTGTGATGGGACAAGCCATGCAGCCATTGATCCTACTATCTGTGGTATGGATGAAAGCAACCTCAAAGACTGCATTTGGTCTCAATGGCAGAGGATGTGGACCCAACCCTGAGCATTCATCGAATAAGCATTGATTTCAACATAAAGTTGTGATGACGGCTTTGTCAGTTATGAAAATTCCCCCTTATCCCTTGTATGTATATATAGTGCATAGAAGTCCTCCGTGTTTGATACCATATAATATTCTCACAGGGAGAAGATAGATGAATTATTATCTGAATTTATTCCACTTTTATTCGAGATATTAGAGAAAACCAAACAAAAACATCCATACGGCACATAAATACCCATGTTCAGGTTTAATTCACACATGCTGAGCTGAGTTAGATCACTCTCTCAATCATTATTTATGTTATGAGTGGTCACTGGTACAGAGAGAGGCTGCCACTGCGAGGGAGGAGCACGAAGCCCTCGGGCGTCGTTGTCGCTGGATCTAAGGGCAGATTTACCATAGGGGCGGGGTCTTGGACCCCACTACCGCGAGACCACCATGGTGACCTCCAATTCCCCACTCTCCCAAATCCCTAGGCGGAATTGGTAGTTGGTAATCTACTATCTTTCAAAAGTTCAAAACTGTGTCTTTCAAGTTCAGTGAGGTAGTGATTGAAATTTATAATTGTTTTCTATACATTACAAGATAGTCAATATGTCAAAAAGAACATTGCTCACGTATTATTCTAGTTCAAGAAACACAAATACCAGTGATCCTTCACACAATAATGAGAGTGTAAGTCAACCAAAGAGGCCTAGGGCAAACCCATTGAAGCAAATCTACATGAAATTAGAGATCTAGTAAAGAGGGCATATGCATTGAGTGGTCCAACTTAACCTGATATTAGTATATTTCCTCGTAAATGGCAATGTGGTGAATGGGTATCCTTTCAAAAAACTTGGTTCAATGAGTTTGATTGGCTAGAGTATAGGGTTTAAAAGGATGCATCTTATTGCTGGTATTGTTACCTTCTCTTTGAATCGGGAAAACCTGAAAATTTTGGAAGGTTATGTCAATTGGAAGAAAGCTTAAGATATGCTTACTTTACATAGTAATTGCAAGACTCACAACGATGCTAGGAAAAAATATGAAGACTTTATGAACCAAAGAACAAGTGTATACTAGAAAAATTGAGATTGTTAGCAAAAAGGAAGAAATTCGATACAAGATTTGCTTGACATCTTCTTTAGATGTTGTAAGGTTTCTCATTGAACAAGGTGATGCTTTTCGTGCATATGATGAATCTAATACTTCCCTTGCTGCTTTTTGTGGACATGATGAATCTGATACTTCCCTTCCCTCAGCAAGGGTAAATTTAAAGAGATGGTTGATTAGTACAAATATAAGGTTCCTGAGATGAATGGTGCATATGAAAAGGGTCTTAAAAATTTCCAAATGTTATCACATCATATTCAAAAGGACCTTACTAAACCTTGTGCAAAAAAGGTGACAGCAGTGATTATGGATGAGATTGGAGATAGAAATTTATGTGCGCTTATTGATGAGTCTCGAGATGTATCAATTAAGGAGCAAATGGGTGTCATCTTGAGGTAGTAGTTCGCACTATGTATTTTTATATGGTTTAGTTTTTCAAATTCTATTATAAGTACTAACTTAAAAATAATTGTTGTTGTGCAGATTTGTGAATGATGAAGGAAAAGTGATGGAGAGGTTTCTTGATCTTCAACATATTGAGAGATGTACCGCTATTGCTTTGAAGGAAGCTTTATTTGGTATGCTTTCTAGTCATAAGTTAACCATTTCTAAGATTTGGGGCAAGGTTATGACGGAGCTTCTAATATGAGAGGGGAATTTAATGGTATGCAGAAATTGATTCGGGATGAAAATCCTTATGCTTTTTATGTCCATTGTTTTGCCCAACAATTACAGCTAGTAGTTGTTGTTGTTTCAACTTCTACACCAGCAATTGCAGATTTTCATAATTATGTGCCTTTAATAGTCAACACAGTGGATGCATCTTATATGCAAAAGGTTGCCTTGTTGCAAAGCATCATGATGTATTGTTAGAAAAGGTGGAGAATGGTGAGATTACCACTAGAAGTGGTCTGAACCAAGAAAGTAGCCTAGCTAGGCCTGGAGATACTAGATGGGGGTCACATTTTAAAACTTTGTTTCGTATTTTGGTAATGTGGGAGGCTATCATAGATGTACTTGAGATTGTTAGGAAAGATTCTACTAAACCAACATTTAATGGTGGAGCATTTGGTTTGATGGGTAAAATGCAAAGGTTTGATTTTGTATTCATCATGCATTTGGTGATAGACATGTTGAGCATTACAGATGACTTGTCACGTGCTTTGCAAAGAAAGGACCAAGATATTGTTGAGGCAATGAGTTTGCTCAAGGATGTGAAAGAGCTCTTGCAGGAGAATGGATGGGAACCATTATTGAATAGGGGGATTTCATTCTATAATAAACATGTGATTAAAGTGCCAAAAATGGACAAGGAAGTAAATGAAAGAGGGGCATCTACACGTCGAAGGCACAAGGTAACAAATAAGCATTACTATCATGTTGAGATCTATCTTGCAGCCATCGATGCCATTTTGGTTGAAATGAATCATCGCTTTAGTGAAGTTAGTTCAGAGCTATTAGTATGCATGTCATCTCTTAATCCACATAATTCCTTCTCCAATTTTGATGTGGATAAGCTTGTGAAGCTTGCTGAAATTTATGTTGAAGCTTGCTGAAATTTATGTTGAAGATTTTTTGGTTGGTGATCTTATGCTACTACGGACTCAACTTAGAAATTTTATTAGCAATGTTAGGAGAACTAAAGAATTTCTTGGATGTAAAGATCTTGCAAAGGTTGCTGAATTAATGGTTCAGATTGGAAAGAACAGAACTTATCACTTGGTGTATAGGCTCATTGAGTTATCATTGATACTTCCGGTGGCAATGGCTTCGGTTGAGAGGGTCTTTTCAGCTATGTGTCTTACAAAAAGATTTGCGAAACAAAATGGGGGATGAATGACTAAATGACTAGATGATTTGTTACACTGAGAAGCAGATTTTTAGAAGTATTAGTGATGAAAAAATCATCCAACACTTTGAAGAGATGAAAAGGCGTCGGACGTTATTGCCTCAACAAAAATGAGTGGTATGCTCCATGCCTCCATTATCTTCTTAGTTTCTAAACTATTTGAATTCAAAATAAGTATGTTTTGTTTATTCATTAATTTGCTATTTTCTTTGTATAGATTACTAGTCATGAAGAATAATAGGCGATTGGGCGACACACGTCATCTATTGGACATTGGTTTGGTATGGATAAAATTCACTATATATCATTAATTTGGTGTATGTGTGCTTTGAACTAGACATGTAGCCAATTTATATATAAGACATGTTTCAATTTATACTGCCCTAGTTTGTTCAGTCCCCACTATTATTTTTTCCTGGATCCACCCCCGAATCTTGCCACAATATTTGAATCTAGATTAACAGTGCCGTGCACACAAATCTAGATTAGAAATACACCGGTCTCTTTGGACTCTGAGATTAATCAAAAGGGTTTAACTTATGCAGTCACTGAATAGATCGATGAAGATCAGTGAGGCAAAGCAGTGCAGTCACTTGATCTACACCAACGAGTCAGGGAAGATGAAGACGATCGATGTTGTGCCTCCGTGCTCGCAGCGATAACAGGACAGCGATCGAGTCGTTGAAGACGTCGAGCGGCCGCATATTATATACGTTGTCCAGAAACCTTTACACCGCCTCCATGCAGGTGCATATGCAGCGAAGGTTTGAAGACACTGCTCATGAAGATGGTCGTTGCACGACGAGCACCACGGTCAGCTTGGATCTTATGGCAACGCAGCACGATGGCAATAGAGAATGTAGAGAGAAGATGATTGTTGTTCTATTTCTTTTTCAAGGACATCTCTCTGGCTCTTTTATACTGTATTTTTACGGTACAATATACTACAAGTATATATGATCTAATAGTGTAGATTGATTTGATTTTTTAGTTAATTAGATTGCATTATAATGTTTGAAAGGGTAATTTTGTCTTTTCTTCATTATTCTATTATCAGATCATGCTATCGTCACGTGTTTTGTCATCAAATGGCGCTTAGAATGTTCCTTCCCTAGTGTATGATAAGATTTAGGACGAGGTACTCCCAATTAGATTTAATTTGAACAAAAAATTACTAAAGTGTTGTTTTATTTTCTATAAAATTTCTAACATGCCCTTCTATAGTATATTGTACCGTAAAAGTTCTCCTTTTATATAGCTCAATACAAAACGGCAGTCCACGCTCATGTTGCTTCTCTCCCGTCAAAGCCGGATCGGCTCCACGCGAAACGTCGCCACCAAACAGCCACTAGTTGAGGTTGTTGCATCTGCATGCAGGTGTCAATCCATCTGGCACACATATTATGCGGCTAACATTAGGCACTGAAATTAATGAAATGATCAATGTCTACAAGCATATTATTTTCATCAGTTTGTCCTTATGCAGTGTAAGAGCGAGTACAATAACCGGTGATAGTACAACCATCTCAGCAAAACTAATGAACTGGAGAACAGAGAAGAAGAAAGGTGATAGGAACGGGCGACTATTTTGTCGCCAGCTCTACGTGAGCTCCAAGGTGAAAAAGCCAGCAAGGTAGAAATTTTTAACTTTTAAAAATGGTCATGGGTCCACACACAGTGAGATGAATACTATGAAAGATGCTTGTCAGTTGGATCCCACAGAAAAAAAGAAATGCTTCTTGGGGGCTGTGATGTACTGGATAATTTGCTCTCCATATTAACTGTTAGCTGATGTGGATATGGATATCGTCGGTAGCCAGTGATACTATTGAACATGCTCTAAGAGGGATGGAGCTGTACACACAATAAATAGCAATTGTTTTACCACAGCATCATTGCGTTGCAAGTAGAGATGACTAGAACATGGTGATGTTAAATTGTGGTCACATTTTGCATGTAGAGATGACTAGAACATGGTGATGTTAAATTGTGGTCACATTTTGCATGTTAATTTAGACATGTGAATTATTGAGATGTAAAATAGGTTTTGTACTCTGAGTTATCGTTATCGAGTAGGTGACATGCCTCGGCAGGATTCACGTACTCCCTGTTTCTAGTTTGGAATTGTGATTACTATGCCGATAAGGGTAAATAAGGGTTGGTGGTTATTCGAACGTATGCGCATGCTTCCACGATCCCCACACTTATGGAATAACAGCAGATTAGGGAATTAATTGAAGTGCATGTCAAGAAAATATTAAAAAGTTAAGAGAATGTACTTTATTAGGGTCGGTTCATTTAAGATAAAGTATTTCTATTGATATGTATTGAATTAAATAAGAAAAATCGTATCACTTCTGAATAATTTGAATTGTTAGCAAGTAGGCTTAGTTCGAATAGGTTGTTAATTAACTGCAGCTTTTTGATGGCACATAAAACGCAGCAAGTCATTAACACAAGAATTGATGGCACATAAAACGTAGAAAGTCATTAACACAAGATTAATTAAATATTAACTATTATAAATTTGAAAAATAAATTTATTTGATTTTTTAAAGAAATTTCTATATATACTTTTTTGAAAAACAATACTTCCTCCGTCCCTCCTCAGGATTTGTCCCAAAATATAACAACTTCTCCACCAACATTCTCTTTCCAACCAATCACAACCTACCATTCACTTTTCTCAACTACTTCCACTACTCATCCAATCACAACCCTCCACCACTCACTTCTACCTATTTTCTTAATAACCGTGTCTAACCCTAAGACTTCTTATATTCTAGGACGGAGGGAGTATTATTTAGCATTTTTGAGAAACGTGCTAATGGAAAACAAGGTAGCAGCCAAACAGAAATCTGATTCAAACTGAGCTTAAATATGTTGGCTGTAGTCTTCCAACCGGGTAATTAGAATGGAAACTAGCCAATTGATATATAGTATTTAGTATTTACAGATAGATACATATTTGAAAGGTTCAATGTTAACCATCAAATGGCGAGAAAACTGGGCGGTTCGTTTGAAATTACTATTTAATTTGGTATTTTAGAGTTATGGGATAATTTCTATAGCTTAAAAACTTAATATTTACTCCATCCGTCCCAAAATATAACAAATTCTTGCTATATTAGTTAAATATATGTTCAGATACATAGTCAAAAGTTATTATATTGTAAGACAAAGGTAGTATATAGTTTTGAACACGGAAAGAACGATGGAAAAGCGAGCACGCCAGATCAAGGAAACACCGCAGGGGCCGACAAAATAACGTGAAGTATCAACCATACTAGCGTTAAGCGGGCGGAAAGCTTCGTTTCTACTGCTATCGTCCGGCTACAGATGAAGCGCCCGTTCTATTCTCTCTCCTTTTCTCACTCTTCCACCTAGGATTAGGCTAATGTAGATCAATCTACCGCCTGCTAAGTCAGTCTTATTGTACCTGTTCTAAAACCGTCCCTATCCTTTGTCAACAGCTTACGCTCATGCAAGAATGTTGTTTGTCACAGCTTTGCTGCTAGCACACACTTTCGACCCACCAAACCCATTGCCTTGTTGGCCCATGTGAGCTTTTTTCTTTGACACATGGCCAAGGAGCAATGTCCTTTTGAAAAAAAAAAACTGACCACAGTCGTACATTTAGACTGTGTTCTTTCCCCCAACTTTTTCAACTTCTACTTGTTTTTCGCGCGTACGTTTCCCAAATTGCTAGATGGTGTAATTTTTAGAAAAACTTTATATATGAAAGTTACTTTTAAAAATCATATGAACTCATTTTTCAAGTTTTTTTTGGCAAATACTTTATTAATCGTGCGCTAATAGAAAATACCGTTTTCCATGCGGACAGGTGGACTTTCCGAACGCAGCCTTAGAACCTGTCGAGCTAGCGGTTAAACTGTTAGACCAGTAAACGTGGAGCACGTACGGGCAGTTCAATGACCAGTTGGGCTTCTCCAATGAACATTGCAGCCTGCGCTTGGATGCAATTTCAAACCATAACCATTAATCAGTGAAATTACGCCTACGGTATTTAGATTTCACTAACTGTCACCTGTATATTAGAGTGCTGTTATTTCAGTGGTAACAAGCTAACTTGATGAGTAAGCAAATATGAGTAACTGAACGATATCAATATGAGTAATTGAGTAATGGAACGATCTCCTTCTACGATTTTGGTGAGGGAAAAGAGAAGCTTGAAGGTTCAGAAAATCTGAGCCAAAGGAATTTGTGAAAAACAGTTATTTTCAAAAAAAAATGTTTCATAAGATTGATGTACAGGTTTTTCTTCAGATTCATGAGCTTTATCCTCTCATTCGCATGACTCATGAGGAAAAAATCACACGATCATACATACCTTATCAACCATGAGCAACCATCCAGTAAATATTGATATTTGCACAGAGCTGTGATGAAGTCTTGGTCAGTTATTATGAATCTTTTTTTTTGTGTGTATATATATATATATATAGTGCTTGCGCTATGCTAACCTGGCATTCCTCTATGCAGTAAATATCTAGACGAAAAGTAGCAAATATCATCTTAACAGACGGAAAGTAGCAAATATCATCTTAATCTATTTTTAGCAATTCTAATTGAGATATTAGAGAAAACCAAACCAATAACCACTGTACAGTCGATGAATACCCATGTTCATATTTAATCCATTTATTGTTAAGTTAGGGTGTGTTTGAGGAGAAGGGAATTGGGGAGATTGGGAAGATACGCAAAACGAGGTGAGCCATTAGCACATGATTAATTGAGTATTAACTACTTTAAACTTTAAAAATGGATTAATATGATTTTTTAAAGCAACTTTCCTATATAATTTTTTTTAAAAAAACACACCGTTTAATAGTTTGGGAAGCGTGCGTGTGGAAAACGAGATACTTTTCTCTCTCAATCCCTTGGATCGATCAGGAACGAACGAAGCCTTAGATCACTAGGGTAATAATCATTCACGTCAGAACTAGCATAAGCTCTCATCACGGTTGGCTGCTTAGCTGATTTACAATACCAATTGTCTGTTCTAATTACTGTACCAGTGGACATAGATGGGCCAAAATTTGACCAATCAGTTGGCAGGAGAACCAGTAGCTTTAGATTGACAGAATGATTGTTTTGTTGATGTCTTGGACCAAATACAAGTGTCATAACTTTTGTGATTGAAAGACAAAGTGAAACTCCTAATGCTTATAAACATAGTATTGGAGCTCCTGCCGTCTGTGCCATCTGTTTTGAACATCACAAATTTTATCCACCCGTAAATTGCACCCTCAATTCTCAACCTTGGATAATTCATAAAGTCCGGAACCCCCAACGGTGGTTATTGATGAGGACTTGGATAATTCATAAAGTCCGGAACCCCCAACGGAGGGACATAGCCCGTAATGTCCATTGTAAACAACAAATCATAGACAAATGAACTACTCATTGATTAGCAATTTTGATGTAATTTAATAAATCAACACTTTTATTCAATATGCCTACAAAATATTACTGTAGAACTATAATGTAGTTGACAAACATTACTTCATCTTCCAAGTATTAGTAATGTCCTAACCATTTCCGCTCCTAAATATTAGGACCATACCCAAAAATAACCCAACATTCGTTCCTTCTCCATTATGTACTAAACCCTACCATTACCACACTAATATCCACATCTACACTTCAAACAAATGATACCAAGTAGGTCCAAACACAATTCCCCACTCCATAAAACATAAACAACGGACAATAAAACTCAAATAGATTGGAACTACTCAAACCCTAACCATAAACTCTAATCTATGGAAGGCATGAGGTGGCAATACAAGTTCCAACCTAGAATAGATAGATCAAACACTATATTTTAGATAATTGCAGGGGAAGAAGTAAACTCACTTTTGAAATCACCTAGGCTCCTCGGAAACCCTTGTTTGGTTGCTAAAAAAATGAGTGAGAGATGGATGGATATAAGGAGGGAGGGGCTATCAAGTCCCCTACCTTAGCACCAACGGGCCTAGTGCTGAGGTTGGGAGCTCAGCGCCAATCGGGTGATTGGCGTTGAGACATTGCCACGTTGGCGAGGGGATCGGTGCCCAGGCCACATTAGTAGGGGTTGGCGCCAATTCGATTGCCGTTGAGCCATTAGACCTTAGTGCCAATAGGCCTAGTGCTGAGCTTTGGCCTATTTTTTGTTGATGTTTTTCTTCTGTGAAAGGGTAATTGAGTCAACACGATAATTTGATTAATCATGGACCACGAGTACATATAGGCACGTACATCCTTATCTCTACAACTGACTTATAAAAACATAATCATGAGAGAATCAAGGAAAACCGACAAGAGATAAGAATACAAAATTGTATCTCTATCATTTTGCATAGTCTAGTCTGAAATAAGTTTTTGAAAAGAACCAATCTATCATTTTTTTGGCAAAAGCGGACCTATAGCTCAGCGGTAGGCGTAGAGCGTGTGGATTTTAACCATGTGGTCATGGGTTTGATCCCAACGGTCGGCGCTAGCAGAGGCGCTGACAAGCAGTAGCTATAGGTCTGACCCCTATAAATTGGTGCTCGGACGTCCCTCATCCCTTTTCGACCATCGTCGTTGCCCCTCACCCTCTCACACGAGCTCGGGCCTACCATCAAGTGCATGTGGTTTTTTTTTCGTAGTCTTCCATGGTTTATCGTTTCTCCTTGGGTATTGGACCTTTGGTCGCCCATGTAATAAATACAATATGCTTTCGCTTATGTACTTTGATATTTATCAACTTATTGTGTACCTTGTCTCCCAATACGAGGATTTATGCATGATTGGAAAGCCTGATTGGGTTATTTCCGGTCGTGGCAAACACCCCAGCTTCACTTCCAACACTGCTCTCATCGCTAGCTAGTTGTCTGCCCGCCTCACCGCTCACGCTTCTATGGATGGCTGTCCACTCATATGGATTTGAACCCGGCGGGATAGGATTTCGCCATTTCACACAAACTACGGATTGGATGTGGAGTAGAGATAGGGAAATTGAGGAGTAGAGAATTTTTTTTCTTATGGGAACAACCTTATCGTCTGCTTTGCCTATATGTATATATATATATATATATATGTATGTATGTATATATGTATGTATGTATGTATGTATGTATGTAACCTGATCTCTATACATTGTCTATGCCCTAAGGGTAATAGCAGCACGTCCGGGCCTCAACAAGAAGCCCAACTCTCCAGGTAGGAAAAAACAAACGATTTTGCTATATCTCACTCGAAAGATTTTTTCTTATCTCTCACTCGATTTTCTCACTCGAATTTACAGTGCATTTTCTTGTAAGTTACAGTGTAATTTATGAAACTTACACTGTAACTTTTGTAAGTTACACTGTAATTTTTGAATCTTCACATGTAAATTTTAAATTTTGTATTGGATTTGGTCTTTTTCTTGAGGATATGGTAATTTAATGTTCATTATGGTGTTTCTTAATTGCTTTTTGCTTTTTATTATATCTATCGGATTTTAATATAAAGATTAAAAATCTGTGTGATATGATTATAAAAATCTTTCGAAAGATGTATAGGTACTCCCAAAACAAATGAAGCTCCCATCTCCCTGGTGCACGCATGGCTTTAGGTGGGCCCACCACCAATTTTTTTTTCTCAAGCCAGCCCCACCACGAAAATCACTTTCCTCAATCATCTCCTTCCCCCAGCAAATCTCCCGCACTATGTTGGAGGCGACAATGCAGCTTGGAACGATCACCGCGCAAGCGCCGTTCCTCTCCCTTCCCTGAGAAATCCCTGACGAGAAACTCACGACCTATTTTGGCTCCCCGTTCTTCACTTGGTCAGAGAAGCATATGTGGCGTGAAATCTTTGATGTAGGAGACTGAGACTAAATGACACCTATACACATTGTGAAAGCCCTAAGAAAAAATGAGCTAGTGAGGGCACCTTGATATTTTCACAGCCTTTACCGAAATTACGTGCATATTTGAAAAATGGATTTTTATAGTTGAATAGATGAACGGTAACCAACAAAGGAATAGAGGAAAACCAGGTTACTTCTGTTTCAGGGCTACGGTGTGCTCGTTTCTCCTGTTTGAAAATATGTATTTATTCTTGGTTTTTGCAAAAATGGTCAGAAGCCGACCTAGCTCAGTGGTAGAGCGCGTGGCTTTTAACCACGTGGTCGTGGGTTCGATCCCCACGGTCGGCGCTTAAACTTTATTTTTGGAAAATTTTTCCCTATTTTTAAACTGTTTAGGTATGTACGTACAACTGCTACCAGTGTGTTCATGCTGTAGATTGCCCTGAAAAGGATTATGCATGAGAGAAATTATGTAAACAAAATTAGGTGGTTAACACCATGATTTTATAAGTAATAAACCAATTGCAGAAACACTAAAAGACAATAGCAGAAGATGCTTAGTAGATTCGAACTAAAAGACCATTTATGCTCTGGAAGGGAAGGGGCATAGGAAATAAAGAATAATGGCATATCAAGCAAAGTAGCAAACTATCCTGTTAAGTATAAATAATGTCATACTCTCAACATAGAGGATTCAACTATCCATGATCCGCCAAAAAAAAAAAACAAACCTTCTCCTAATGCATTGTATCCATTGGTTAATTCTGGATATGGCTTCAGCTTTGTTCAAAAGATCTACAAATGACAGCCATTACTGGCAACCATGAATTTGCTGCTTCCTAATGAAATTATTGATACAAAAAATTACATACATCAAATATATTGCAATCATTTTGACCCATGCTCAAGATTTGCAGAGAAACTCACGAATTACATAAGTAGAGGTTAACATTGGGACACTAACTCACTCTGATGCAAGAATAATCCTATTAAAAATTCGGATGACTATATGAAACCAAAATTAAACAACACATTTTCCTATTTTTTATAGAATTTCCCTTCTATTTTCTACACAAAGATTCGGACACCTTCATCCGAAACAGACACTAATCAGGACAAACTCATGGTGATATTCAGAAGTAGCAAGTTGCAATTGTTGATGCTTCAGCTGAACATAAGCATCCATATTACAAATCCAAATACTACTACCTGGTAGTACCTCAACTGTACTCAAATTACTTAATGGTAATCTACAATCGTCTCTGGCCACTATCGGATCTGAAGCATTGTTCGCCACACCGGCGTTTTGGGTCTTCTTGAGCCGGCTCCGTCACTACCTCCATCTGGTGTTGCCAGCTCCAAGCCACTAGGAGACATAACCATGGAGGAGGAGCTGGAGAGCGGCCAGGAGGGAATGAATCGACGCAGTGGCATTTTGGATGGGAAGGACAGGAGGTGTGGCCGCCGCCGGAATAGGGGATCGATGGAGGATACTGTGCAGCAGTACAGATGGAGAGGGGGCCAGCGGTGGCGATAGGGTCTGATGTGACCATGGCTACTACGGATACATCCGTTGCTCACATCATGGATGAACAACAAGATATCAAGTTCAAGTCCTCCAAGTGCTGGAATCTGATTCGGCCACCTACTACACTGCTGACTTCAAACGGCCGCCGAATCTCCATATGACCTCCGTTTTCGGCCCGTGAGTACTTGATGGAAAGCTCTCGGAGTCCTCTTTCCAATGCATCAAGCCTCATTGCCAAATTTCATCTCAGTCGGCAGCAACTGAAGAAACAAGGTGCTGCGACACCTGTAATGGGCCTATGGGCTTGTAACTTCGTCTGGGACCCCGGCCTAAGTGGGGCCCATGTGGGGTGCGCCCCAATCAGGTGGAGGACGACCTAGGGTCCTCCTATCTCTATAAATAGCTTGGTACCCCTTCAGGGTATCGCGGGTTTTGATAGATTAAAATTTAGCCATTGCTACTTGCTTGTAGCGTGCGTGTCGGCTAGACCGTCTGTCTGCTTGTTCTTTGGAACCCCAACTTATCATTTGTATTAAATTTCTATTTGCAATATCATATTGCTTTTATCTTGTTCTTGCTTGTTTCTTCGATTTGCTTGCAGGAATAGGGTTGATCTGCACCGGCAAGATCAACAACCCACGGAGAGGTGTATCGATCGCTAAGGCGCAACACAACGTCTCGTACGGTTGTAGTCGGATCGTCAACGTATCTCCCAAATCGTAGTTATCACAACTCACCGAAAGATCGGGCCAACAACAGCCTTGAGTGTTGAGAGGAACTCAGGGTTCATCAGGGTCTTGGAGAGGAGTCGATGAGGCAGCGGCAGCGGCAGCGGCGGGTGGCTCCAAGGTCGACAACGACGATGAGTGCGAGACAGCGCCGCGAGTGCGAGAAGGCAGAGCATCAGGGTGGGTGCTAGACCCATTACAGGTGTCGCAGCACCTTGTTAGTTTTCCTCGTATTTTGATCATGCTTGCTGCGTGATCTCAACAACGAAGAGAGCGACAATAGTACAGCTTGAAATTGGTAAATAAAAACCAGCAACTTAAGAGGAACAAAGCAAATAAAAACCGGCAATTAATAGAAAACATTTGGCCAAATAAACCAAATAAACAATCAAGAAATGGAGTAAAGCAACAACAAAAAAACAAAAAGCCACAACAAAAAAACAAAATCCAAACAAATTCAGTTAAAATTTCGGGATCAGATGGTAAAATGATGGGGATGCCCCTGTTGTCGTAACAGGCTTGGGTTGGGGCGGGCACCCCTCTCGCAGTAAAAGTTGCGAGATGTTACCACTCCTCATCTCCCTTTAACTGCCTGAAGGATCATGCCTATGTAAGGCGAGATCGACCTCCTTTTATAGCCTGTCTCCGATGCCCCCTCGCTCTCTCCCGCCGAGGTGGGACTAAACCTGCTGCTCTCTACTGCCAAGTGAAGTGGCATCACCACATTGGGCCGTAATCTCACTAGGCCCAACTTGTTAATTTTACTTGAGTTAGTTGATTTGAATTGTTTTGTCATAAAAGGGGATGTAGCTCAAATGGTAGAGCGCTCGCTTTGCATGCGAGAGGCACGGGGTTCGATCCCCCGCATCTCCATTATTTTTCTATAATTTTTTTTGTAATTTGGTTCTGAACTGAGTTGTATGTTTTTTCAACTTCTTTTAATTTTTTAAATTTGGTACTGAACTGATTTTTCTATAATTTTTTTTTTAATTTGGTACTGAACTGAGTTGTATGTTTTTTCAACTTATTTTTTTTTTTGTAATTTGGTACTGAACTGAGTTGTATGTTTTTTCAACTTCTATGTGATAATTTAAAAGCTGAGTTTGGTACTGAACTGAACTATATGTTTTTTCAACTTCTTTGTAATGGTCTAAAAGCTGAGTTCATATGTTTGTGTTTATCAGCTCCGTAATTGAAAACTGACCTAAGATGTTAGTTTTTTTTTTCAATTGTCTACTCTGAAACTAAGCTGAGCAGCCAATTTTTGAGTGCTAGGTGTGTTATTTGGATTTGGAGTTCTTATGTAGTTTGATTTGGAACTGAAGTGAGCAACCAAAATTTGAGTGCGAGGTGTGTAATTTGGATTTGGAGTTTCTATGTAATGTGATTTGAAACTGAACCGAGCAACAAAAACTTGAGTGCGAGGCCTATAATTTGGATTGGAGTCTTGCCTCTGTCCTTTTCCGTTGAACATTTCAATTGATCCACTCTTTAATTTCCTTGACAGTATAAAATCATATACCCCTCAAAAAGGTTGCAAATTTTGAATACAAAAACAATATAATCAGATATACAACTAACACAGACAAGGAGACTTCTCAGACAAGCACAGAGATCACTGGGCGTGGAGCTCACAAGAACGCGGCGAGATCAGCCGCGTCGGCGGCGAGCTGTGTCGCGCCGCCCTTGCGCCGCGCCAGAGCGAGCGCCAACGCGGCGGCCGCCGCGGCGAGGACGACGAGAAGCAGCACGGCGAGGCCAGCGGACAACCACAGGCGCCGCCGCCGCGCGGCGACGCGCAGCCGCTGGGCCTCCCTCAGCTCCCCCTCGGCGGCGCCCACGTCGCCCGCGGCCGCGGCCACGTGCCGCTCGATGTCGTCGACGCGCGCGCCCTGGGACTCCACCAGCGCCGCCATGTCGAGGAACAGCTGCTGCAGCTCGAGGAGGCCGCCCTCCACCTCCTCCGCCTCCGAGGAGGACTTCATGGCCGCCCGCACCGCCGCCTCGGCGTCGGTGTTCGCCCCGCCGGCGGCGACGAGCCGGTCCAGCTGCTCCTCGGTCGGGGCCTCCCCGGCGACGGCGAGGTAGCAGCGCGCCGCGTCGCCGCGGCGCTCCGCGGAGACCTGGCGGCGGAGGACCTGGACGCCCGCGGTGAGGTCCTGCAGGCGGCCGCGCAGGCCGGCGGTGGCGGCGGTGGTGGCCGGGGCGGGGGCGCGGCGGTCCATGGACGCCAGCCGCGCGCGGAGGCGGCCGGCGGAGCCGATGAGGCGGACGAGCGCGGCCTGCGTGGCGGCGCGCGGCGCGCCGGGGCGGAGCAGCGCCTTGGACGCCTCGTGCGCGGCCTGGAGGCGGGACAGCTCGTCGCGCAGCGCCGCCATCTCGTCCTTGGCGGCCTCCGCCTCCCGGAGGAACGCCTCGAGCTTCTGGTCGCCGGGACCCCCGCCGCCGTCTTGCCGATCCAGCGGCGCCGCCGCCGCAGCGGCCGCGCCGACGAAGGAGTCGGTCATGAGATCGTTCATCTTGGGCGCAATTGGGGGAGATTGCTGAGATCGATCTCGCAAATCTGGGGCAACAAAAAACGCTGACTTTTTTTTCCATTTCTTTTCGATTAAAGACGACGGCGACGGCGAGGTCGAGTTGTTTGGTTGGAATTTTGATTTTATAAGATAACCGCACATTCAAGTTTGAATATCCATAGAATTTTTGAGGTTTTATTTTCTACGTATAGTGCGTTATTTGAGACTAGTAATATGTCCGTACTAACGTTACGGCAAAATTTGGTAATACACGTGCAAAGCATATGGTAAAAATATAAGTTAAACTGAGAGCATAAAGCTTTACTGGTAATGCAGCCGGAAAAGTTTACCTGGCACATGAAATTCATGTTACCAAGTAATAAATAAATAAGCATGTATTTAAACCACGTTGTATAAAAATACAAGTGCGTTTAAGGATACAATAATACACAAATAATACACAGCTCCACCATTGTACATGGTATAAAATAAATGCAAAAAAAAAATAACCCCTCAAAGATGAAGGAGCAGAAAATGGACACAAAAGTCACTCTGATCATCCAATGCTACTGGCCATACAAAATTTATGCGTAAAATTTGTCATTTAAATTAACCTAATTATTATTCTGAGAATGATAATACGCATGCTACAATCTGATTCAAGTGCCCGTAAAAAAAGATCTCAGCAAATTTGGTAGCAGAATTCAGTAAATTGATAATGGTCGCTTACTTATGTTTGTGCTTCAACTGTCCAAGTGGAAATAAAACAGAGAAATTAACTTACTAATTTGTCAAAATGCCCAACTGAAAACAACACAATTGAATTGCCAGCTATATCGAAAAGCCAAAAATCAGGATTATTCATGTTGTAGCTCAGCAACCAAAAGTATGAGATACGGGATTTCAAACATTACTACTAATATTTACCACATTAGCTAGAAAGGCGATAAGCTATAATATTAGGAATGATTATAGGAATATTGAACATCTGAATAGAAAATGTAGGATTATACGATATTACTAATCTGCCATATCTGGCTTTCGTTCAGACCTAGAATACACCTGAATAAAAATACACATGATTAAAGTTGTTGCTCCAACCCTCAGGCCCTCATGAGGCTCATCCTGCGGCAAACACACTTAAATTGTTTGTCTAGAAGGTTGTTATTGATAGCAAAATATAGAGCAAGCAAAGACCAGTAGGTATTTCCTATAGGGTTGTTTTCACTCTCCATGAATCCTTCATGTCAAGATAATATAATAAACAAGCTAAGAAACATCAATCCTAATACCGGATTAACATAAGTAAATTTCTTTTGTAGCTGCAGCTCTTTCTCCTAGAGGCATTAATATGTTGCGGCAACTATAGCAAATCAATATGAAAAAGAAAGAAAAATATTATCCATTACCAATCCTTGAACTCATGACCTCTTGAGTTAACTATTTTTTATCTTCAATGCACTAACAATCTCAACCTCATATAATTACATGTAAATATGTGATTTGTATTATTTATATCTAGTTACTTGACATATATTAATATTTGGAAAAACGTCTTTACATCGTTTTAAATGCCTTAAGAAAATGCCTTTACATATGAAACAAATTTTAAAGTGCCGAAAAGATGTCTCTACAAGATAAATTTAACAAAGTATACTAAAAATGTCTCTAAAGTGTCTCTAGAGTAAAAATATTTTAGGCGATTTTGAAAGTGCCTCTAAAAAGTGTCTCTAGACTATAGAGCTTCAAAACTTAGAGGCATTTTGAAAATTGTCTCTACAAATGAGCCTCTACATAAGGTTTTTGTTATAGTGAAAGCAAAGGTGATACTGATCAATTATGTGATTTGCAATGTATGTCTATGGAGTGATATGTGGGAAAAGTGTTTTCATCCCTCGAGGGGATATCTCCTAATTTTGTGCATGTCACCTAAATAGTTATAAACAAATTTGAAAAAAAAAATCACAAGAAATGTGCACCAATACTCAAATGTATAGCTCAATGCTCAGAGCAGCAGGGTTTTTCACGAGCACCTTATATGCATAAAACTACACACAACCTATATGGATGCTTGGCGCTGTTCACAGCAGCAAGTCCACGAGGCCAAGGTCTAAGTGGTCGATACAGCATCATTTAGCTTTTTGACATGCACAGCTAAGAGCTACGACCATCAATCCGTAGCTTCAGGGAACAAATATATAAGAGGTAGACTCAGTGTAGAAAGCAGAAAATTGAGAACCATAGGATAACCATGAAGAGAACCTGTCAGTCTTGGCTGTTCTATACTTTGCTATATAAGAGTAGCACAAAATCTACCATCGCAAAAGATATGGAGAACATAAAGATATCAATTCTTCTCTAAGATCAATGTGTAAACTAAATTTGTAAACACTTTATCACATGATATCTCAAAGAAACATGTATGCTGCCCCCATAATTTCATTTGAAAATACAAGCTGATGCTTAGATTATCATCGATAGTACGATTGTAACATATATACTCTATAGTTATTATACTCCGTCTTGAGCTGCACCTCCTTCCTCGGTGCCCGCAGATTTACTGGTCCCAGGAATATCTTAGAAAAGCACCTTCCAAGCCCAAAAAGCACAGAAACAATATTAGAATATCACAAATCCCTCAAAAAAACAGGTTAGACAGAAAGCAAGAACAAGTTCAAACCTTCTCTGTTGTAAAAAAGAAGAAATACCATGTGCATTGCTCAGGAGTAGAGACGCAATGTCTCCGTCGCTTATGAGGCACGTTGCTCGATCCAAGTCCTACTCAATCTCATCAAGTCCATCCACTGTCACAATTAGCACATTGCCACGATCATTCAACAGCAAACACATTTTAGCGACACAGTGATTCAGAAAGACGAGGTGGTGTCCCGAGCTGTGCTGACGATTGAATGAAGAGTAAGGGCCACCACTTCGGTGTCAATCCCACCAACGGGCGGCTGTCGTGGAAGCTCGCTCTCGCTCGGCCTCCCACCGCCAGAGCCGCATCGTCGCGCCATTGCTCGCCCCGTCGTCGGTCGATGCATCCCACCTCCAGATCCCTCCTCCCGTTCTTCCTCGCCGAGTCGCCGGTCGCACGTACAGTGGCCGTGGAAGGCGAGGCAGCTATGGGGAAGGGATTGGGCGAGGTGGCGACGCCGTCGGCGTCCTCTGTCCGTGCGAGGAAGCTGCATGCGAAGGCCGAGGACCGCGCGATCGATCAGGTGCAGTGGCAGAAGGGTAGGGGAGAGAAGATCGCCAATGCGGCGACGTGATTTGGGGGATCGGCGTGGGACAGGGGAGGGCGGGGGGGGGGGGGGGGGGGGGCGCAGAAAATCTGGGAGAGATTGGTTTGCCGGTAGGAGGAGAGAAGGTGGGTTAATCCTGAATCGTTGGATCTCAGGGAGACGATCCTGACCGATAGAATGAGGAATGTAACACTGTGTTGGTAAATTATAGGGTAGATTTGAGAAGACGGGTGATTAACAACGTTATCGTTTTGTTTATGCGCATACCAAAATTTAAATTTTAAAACATAATTTTAATTTTAAAGTTGATTTTGTGTTTGTTTTATTTTTAAAATGACGTAAAGTTTTACTTACAAATATCTTTTGGCTTTTAATTAACCGTACATATAAACGTAAGCAAAAGGAAGCAGTGAACCTATAACATGTGCATAGCCTCATGTGTACTTACCATGTGCATATCATGATGTGATTTTTGGATATAAAATTGGTTCTCCTTTAGAATATGATTTTTAAAACACGGAAAACGTAGAATTCAAGTGCCTTGGCACCTGAAATTCTATCAAAAATTTATGGGTTAAAAATATACTGAAAAACTGTAAAAAAAAAACCTTCTAGATGGAGTGTAGAAAAAAAAGAATGAAAAATAGAGATTAGGCACATAAGATTTTTTTCCCTATAGGTCGAACCTCATGTTAAAAATCCTCTAAAATAATTATGATAGATAATCCTAAGGAATTTAATAGGATATTTGGAATTTGGAATTGCTATTCCTTTGTTACAAATGGATATATAGAAAAAAAAATTTCATAGGATGTGAATCCTGTAAAATTCCTCCAAAATTGAAAAAAACAAAGGAATAGGAAAAACACATGATTCTGGCAGGAATACAAGTGTAAAACAGAGGATTGAAAAACACAGGAAAAACATAGGAATGGCCGTTTGATTGGACCATAGGAAAAACGCAGGAATCAGATAAGAGAGATAGATTCAGAGGAAATGTTCCAAGAGGTTAGACCTCTTGCTAACTTTCCTCCAAAATGTACATAGGATTACTCATTCCATAGGAATTTTAAAGGCTTGGATATGATTCAATCCTTTGTTTCAAAGGCCATAGGATTTTTTTACTATAGGATTGAAATTCTCCAAAATTCCTATATTTTTCCTACAAATCAAAGGGGCCCTTAGAGGGTCATTCTAATAACGGACATGAACTTAACATACCAATTTGTAGCTCAGCTGGTAGGGACCTGTTGACGAAAAAAATCGAACACACCGGCCTGGGAGATCTGCTTAGCTCATGTGCAGGTCCAAAGATTGATGATATGCGGGCGTGCCAGTCAGTTTGATCCTGCAACTGATAAGATATGTAAACAGCAGATCAAAACAGCCGATCGGTTGACAAGCCGATGGAGTAGTTCCAGCCGGTAGCCAATAATAGCCGATGCTGATACCAGCCGATAGCGATAGGGTTTAAGCAATCGGCTATATGTCCAATGTAGATAACGATATAAAGGCAATCAGCTGATGATGATGCAATAAAATAACAATATAATCCAGTATAAACCAATCGGCTAGCAATGATATGATAAATAAGCATCGATCCGAAGGTTAAAGCACACATCGGCTGGAGGTCCGATGTCATGAAATCCACAAGATTAGATTAAACAGTGAAACCTTTGTTGTCATCGGCGAAATCCAACTTATATGTATGTGCAATCCTTATGAGCCGATGCAACGTCCAGATAACTCACCGGCTGAAATCCCGATGAAACCCTTATTGGCAATCAAGAAGCAGGCTAGAGATTATGTTTCTAAGCACGACTTAGTAGATCAAACTTAACTGATGCAGCACTAAGTATGAAAAGAAACATAATATCTAGACAATCAAGCCGTTGACTGAATTTTCAGGGTGGTAGATGTCTAAGCTAATCTAATCTAGCAACACGATTTAGCCGATACCGGCAGAAACCCTAAAACGAGAAGCAGCCGATAGAGCTAAATTGATATGCTA
This sequence comes from Oryza sativa Japonica Group, assembly GCF_034140825.1. NCBI lineage: Eukaryota > Viridiplantae > Streptophyta > Magnoliopsida > Poales > Poaceae > Oryza > Oryza sativa. The sequence goes on from NC_089046.1 coordinate 4,736,241, forward strand.
AGACTAGATTAACAGAGACATATGATAAATAGGTAAGCAAGTATATCATCCAAACCAGAGCAATCCAAGAGGTCGAACGTACTGATGCAACCTTGAACGACGCCGATGTAGATGAGACAATTGTCTGGGCCGACGGAACATTGGACTTACCCTTTCGCCGGAGATCGAACACCGATGCAGCCCCGCGTCAGGTGCCAAGTCCCGCCGGACGATAAAATAAAGTAAAAAAGGTAAAAGGTGGCGATGCGCCAAATTGTATTGATCGTGAGATAGATTACATAGACCCTAGGTGTACATATTTATACCCAAGGGTTGATACAAGTCCTTGTCGGATAAGAAAGAAACTAACCTAAAGATAAAAAGAAAATATAAAGTCCTTATCGGACACTAAACACACTTTCCTAAAGATAAAAGGAAACTAACAAACTATTCCTAATTAATAGATAAACTGCCATGCCGCATCCTCTTTAAACTCGGTCACTTAGGGATAAGTTCCCTTTAGTAGATTGATTTCCTTAACCGAATATAGCAGGAATCCGACTATTGGCGACTTGATAACTCCCATCGGCTGATTCCGAGATGCTGCAGCCGATAATGATTCTAAGCCGATTACCAAATTTCACTGTTAACAGGACCAAACAAGAGGCATGTGCGAGTGTGCGGTCTGTGTATATGGTGGTGCGTGATTTGTGATCCGTAAGCACTTGCACCATGATGGCTTGGCTCCGATGCGCATCAATGAGACCAGCCACATTGTGAACTAAATTTAAAACTACACTAGGTTTTTTATTGGAATACTGACAAGATGTCCGTGTTTTGCAATAGGATCATAACATATTTGGAATTGAAGGTGGTGGTGGTGGGAGCGACACAATCCACGATGTGGGCCATTGCCGTATTCTTTCATGTCAACTCGTTAAAATTGGCCACACCATGTGAGCGAGGGTGACGAACATAATATCTATATATTTTTTTAAGTAAGATGACAAAAGGTGAATTATGCGTTTAGGATGTTTACCCTCATAAAGAAGTTGTTGGTGACATGCATACCATGCGCGCCGGTTAGAGGAGAGATGGTGGTCTACCATGATTTGGTGCACAAAGGGAGTCCACGGAAATTCGAAAGCTAGATTAGATCATGATACAAGGGACAGCTAGGATCAACCTATAGTTCGGATGGCTCGGATCTAAGACGGGTATACCAATCGAGATCCACATGTCAATCGACGGGCAACTGATGCATTAGACCCACCTATCAACTCGGGTGATCAAACACTACTCCATATGGTTGCTGGAGATAGTGCACATCAATAGACAGAGGGGACTAGCAGAAGGAGGAGAATGAAACGATTTTGACTAGCATACACGCAAAGGTAAATAACAATGGAAGACAATCGACCACGAGTTTTTGCACTGCAACTCATTTGGTCTTAAAAAAGGGGGTTCACCAGCAGGCTTCAATGGGAGAGAGTTGTGCCCAAGGATCTTGTAACTTCTGCGATCATTGAAGTGGATCGATGGTGCTTCGAAGGGCAACAATGATGACTAGAGTTGATGATGCATGATGGAGAGATACGAAACTTTGTGCTACAGCTAGGGCAATCGACAACTCTAGAGGGGCTTGAGGGTGAGGATATGGGAGCCCTATTATGAGGGAGGGGATGTTGACACAGAGACTACAGTGTGGCAGCAATATTTTCCTTGATGACGTAGCTAAGTCAAGCCTATTAACATGACGGCGTCGAGGATGACATGGACTCCTACCGAGAAAGAGACATAACTTACAATTGGGCTACACCTATTACTGACAGCAAAAAGCTGGTGGCATTGGGCTGACTCGGGCAATTGCACGCATGGAGAATAACACATGCCAACGTGGTTGAATGTGCAGAGGTTTTATTCGCGTGTCACGCTTGATAGACAATGGGAATATTTTTTTTCTAGATGTATATAGATAAGTGATCTGTGCGTTGCAATATATACCGATTATACCATATACTAATTATGACACACTGATATATATAACACGGGTATCGGATTTGGATTTGCTTGGTAACCCAGCTGAACTCTCTGAACCGGTTTTCTTGTGTCTCGTCGCATCGCCTTATGTCTGATAACGATTTTAAATATTTTCATATATTTTTCTCAAATAATTTCAAGACCGGTAATTTTTCTTAGTAAAAGATATTTTCAAATTTAATTTGATACTGTGGAGGTCGCAATTTGCAAATGCGCTAAAAATGAGCCCGTCACATGATCTACCCCACCAAAACAAAAGGAGAGTAAAGTTTGACTCCACAGTCCACCACCCGTGAAGCTCTGGAGTCGAGCGTGAACTTGGTCCACTACGCCATGGCGGCCGCACCACAGCAATCCGTGCACCCAAGCTTGCCCTCCTCAACCTCAACCCTCCGCCTCCTCATCTCCTCCTCCCCACGACGGCCTCCTCCGCCGCCGCCAAGAGCCCGCCGGTATAACAGGCTCGCGGCGTCGGCTTCGGCGGCGCGGGAGATGCCGTGGCCGCACGTGCTGACGGTGGCCGGCTCCGACTCCGGCGGCGGCGCCGGCATCCAGGCCGACATCAAGGCCTGCGCCGCGCTGGGAGCCTACTGCTCCTCCGTCGTCACCGCCGTCACTGCCCAGAACACCGCCGGCGTCCAGGTAGGTCGCCTGGTTTCTTCTTCTTGATTTTCTCCCCCGTGTGCTCCTGCCTGGGTTCTCTGGATTAAGGAGGGAGAAATGATTGGGGGTTGGTGCAGGGGATTCATGTGGTGCCAGAGGAGTTCATCCGGGAGCAGCTCAACTCGGTTCTTTCGGACATGTCGGTGGATGTGGTGAGCCCCTTTTTGCCTTCTTTTTTTTTTTCTTCCTATCTGCCTTTCCAAGTTCCACGAATCTTTACAGTTATTATATCTTAGCTGGTTTTGGTTCTTGCTACATAGCTTAGTGCACAAAATGCTCTGTGATTTCCATATGTGTGTGATGGGTTGATATTGTGATATCGGTGACGCCCCCTGTTCCAGACACCATTTTTGTGCAGAATTACCAGCCCCTGTTGAAATCTGGTGTGCCACACAAAAATCGAATCTAAAAACTAAAAACTTGGTTGATAGCCCTCAAGCAACCAGTTATTACTTGGTTAATGGGCGTAAAAATTCTATATTTAAAATGCGAATTTTGAGTTGGACTTGACAGCCTGCTGGTAGAGCGGTTATGGGCAGTACCTGCTGGTTTTTGAAACCTTGGATGGCATGCATTTTAGACTAGCAAGATCACTTCAGAAGAACCCTGATTGCAGCGTTGTTTATCTGTCTGGAAAAGTCTTCAGAATAGCTGTGTGATCATTTCTGTCTTAATGAATTTGGTGGTGTTTGGACTTCGGAACACTGTCAACTGCAAACAACTAGCGGATTTTATATTTACAAATGGCAGATTACATTTTTAAATTTCAGAATGTACAGATTCCAAGGTTGCAAGATGTGAACCTTTCTTTGAACTGCTCAAAGTTTCGAATATGTGTTTTTATTTTCTTACCAAGAAATATTGCTGATTTTGCAAATGTTTCTAAAATTCAAGACATGAATGTTGAATTAGGATTTTGGGATATAATTTTCATGCGATGGGATTATAACTTATACAGTGTACATTGTTACCTTTTGAATTGATTAGGTCAAGACAGGAATGCTCCCTTCAATCGGAGTAGTCAGAGTTTTATGTGAAAGTCTAAAGAAGTTTCCAGTCAAAGGTCTGGGAAAACTATCTGCATGCCTTGAATTAACGCATAGCTATGCTAGACTGCCAGCCATATATTTATTTTGTATTACTTGTGCTTCTGAAGGCAGCTTTAGTGGTGGATCCAGTTATGGTGTCCACAAGTGGAGATACTCTTTCAGAATCATCTACTCTCTCTGTATATAGGTACAGGATTCATATTTGGTTTGTTTTATTTGTATTTATAACATCCGGTTGGAATGCTTCATAAAATTTAGTGTAATAGTGCAACATTTGTTTTGTGCAGGGATGAATTATTTGCTATGGCTGATATAGTCACCCCAAATGTGAAAGAAGCGTCGAGATTACTTGGGGGTGTATCTTTGCGCACTGTTTCTGACATGCGCAATGCAGCGGAGTCCATTTACAAATTTGGTCCAAAGTATGTCTGCCATATTTTCATGAATATTATGTTGCTGTTCTTAAGTTCTTCCAGTTACTTATTACACATGCACTTTTCTGTGCTATTACATCCATATATCTGCCCAAACAATGTTGTTAGTATACTTGTGATTAATTTCTTTTTAATTTTTCATGTATGGATATATAAATCTCTTAGTTCCAGAATAAGGAGAATTAATTTGTACCTACCTTTGGGCCTCAGTCTTACTGTTTTGCATGAGAGTGAATGCTGCATTTTATATTCTTAGGCCTTTATTCGATAAGTGCCAAAACTATGTGCCTAGGCGTTGCTATTTGCAGTATTAATGGCATATGCAAGAATGCGATATTTAGATTCCCATTAAATTGTGTCTAGACTAATGTATTATTTTCTGATGCAAATAATTTACCATTTGCAGACATGTACTTGTGAAAGGTGGGGATATGCTAGAATCCTCAGATGCAACTGATGTATTTTTTGATGGTACAAATTCCATAATTCAATACAATACTGTCCATTATCACATCTACATCCTGCCCTTTTAGCGGCCTCATATAAATTCTGAACTGTTTTCATCAGGTAAGGAGTTCATTGAGCTCCATGCGCATCGCATAAAGACCCATAACACACATGGAACTGGTTGCACTTTAGCTTCATGTATAGCTTCCGAATTAGCGAAAGGTGCAACGATGCTGCATGCTGTTCAGGTTAGTCTTCCAGTCCTTTTCCCTGACTTTACCTTCATATAGTGAAGAAACTGTGTCAAATGGTATGTCATGTCTGACCGTGTGATCTTATCAAGCAAATTATTTAGTTCCACCTCCCTTTTGTGGCATCACTAGGAATGTCTTTGCCACAATGGTAACATGAAATTGGTTGAAACAGTTCTGATAATTTTATTATTGTACCTTAATACTATTTTGTTACAAAGCTGCAAACTAAGAAAGGGTTTAGCGACTCTTTAGTAGTAAGGTTTCGATCATTTAAGGGAAATCTGTGTTATTTAAAAGTAGCACTTGACTGGTAGTAACTAGAATTGTATCCACTGAGATGTTGGAGTGCACATTTACTGTATGCAACATCTTGGTTACAAACCAGCCAGTGATATATTGAAAATGTGTGTTTTGGCTTATTTTCTGTCAGAACTCGTTCTCTTGCAAGAACAGTGGTTTGTGCGAAAAAATGTGTATACCTGCAAATCCCATCATATTATCAGAACAAAGCCTGCATAAGTCATCCTGAGACTTTGAGTCTTACCAAATACCAATCTAAGTTTGCTAATCAGTTCCGGTGGACATCGGTTTCCTGAAAATTTGTGTTATATGTATCTTTTCATATCCTCTATTCACAACAGTAGGCTCACTTTGTTGTTTATTGCACATGTGAACTATCCAGGTGGCTAAGAATTTTGTAGAATCTGCTCTTCATCACAGTAAAGATCTTGTCGTTGGAAATGGACCTCAAGGCCCTTTTGATCACCTTTTCAAGCTCAAGTGTCCGCCATACAATGTTGGCTCACAGCCAAGCTTTAAGCCAGACCAACTCTTCCTGTATGCAGTGACAGACTCTGGGATGAACAAAAAGTGGGGTCGTTCAATCAAAGAAGCTGTGCAAGCTGCCATTGAAGGTGGCGCTACCATTGTACAACTGAGGTCTGCCTATTGAAACACAATCATGATCTTGCATGTAATGCAATCCCTCCATTTTATTTTTCTGATGCATTTTGGGTGTTTTTGATTTCCAGAGAAAAAGATTCCGAAACAAGAGAGTTTTTGGAAGCAGCCAAAGCATGCATGGAGATTTGCAAGTCCAGTGGAGTACCACTGCTGATCAACGACCGGGTAGACATTGCCCTGGCATGCAATGCAGATGGTGTCCATGTTGGTCAATTGGACATGTCGGCACACGAAGTGCGGGAGCTCCTAGGGCCGGGTAAAATCATCGGCGTCTCGTGCAAGACCCCTGCTCAAGCCCAGCAGGCCTGGAATGATGGAGCAGACTACATTGGCTGTGGCGGTGTTTTCCCTACCTCCACGAAGGCGAACAATCCTACATTGGGGTTTGATGGCTTGAAGACAGTTTGCCTGGCATCTAAGCTGCCTGTGGTCGCTATTGGCGGCATCAACGCTTCAAATGCAGGTTCAGTGATGGAGCTTGGTCTCCCAAACCTCAAAGGCGTCGCAGTAGTCTCCGCTCTGTTTGACCGTCCGAGTGTCGTAGCCGAAACAAGAAACATGAAATCCATCTTGACCAACACCTCTAGAACCTAGAGCTACTACAATATTCTTTGTTCGAAGGGGATATGTTTATCAAAATGAAGAGATGTTTCCAACTTTAATAATCAGAAGGCATTTCTTGTAATAATGCTTGATCAAAAGCATCTGTGATGCAGGGGAATGAGGAATCACAATCTTGCATCATTGGGATGTAAGGTACAATGTTCAGATTTCTTTTACATCTTTTGAGCAAATTATCCAACAAATTTTGTTGAAAGTTGGTAGTACAAAATGAAAGGGTGAAAGGCTGTAACTTTCAACTTCTTTAAGCTTTCAAAATGAATGTTGATGCTATCATTTAGCTATTCGCTAGTTGTTTTTTTTTTGTCAATCAGTGAACATTTTACAACATATGAAATTGCCACTTTACTTTGCCTTTACTGTACCTTTGACAGTTTATTTTGTTTTACGTCTCTCTACGTATCATGCGCCTTATGCCTATTTAGATTATAAAATTTCTTTTTCATACTTATTAGCATCTGGAAAGGTGCAATTGTTTTATTCAAGTTTTACTGGTAAAAAAAACACCGTATGCGTATGTGAAGTTGTGAACTTTCCAAGGATGGAGACAAGGATATGATTAAAAAAAAAATCTTGGCTGTTTGGAGAGGGGAAAGAATTCCTCAAAGCACGAAAGATTTCACAAATGATCAAAATGGAGCGCCCGATGCGGCGCAAAAAAATGGGGTGCCCCCCACGTGCGCCTCCGCCTCGCCTCTCACGCACACGCGCCGGCTCTACCAGTACCACGTGTCCTCACCACTCGTGCTCCGTTGCAACAACTATCAGATATAACGGAAACGCTCTATTAGGGGGATTTGTTTTATTTTTTTTTCACCAACAATGTTTCACTATGTATGGATGAAATATTGCAGTAGATTTTAATACTGTTACATAATTTCATCTTAATGGACACGTGGTTTGTTGATGTACACGGGGTTTAAGCGTTGCAATAGCTTTAAATCGTTTGTTGTATACGTTGAACCAAATTATTTCATCTAGTAATCTTACTGTGTTTCACTTTTTTTAAGAATTGAAACATTCTTTCACTATTTGATAAAACATTGTTTTATATAGGGTGAGACAACGCCCGATTTTTTGGAAGCCGTTATATCATATGTTGTAGCAAAATGTTTCATGAGGTGATTTGGTTGTGTTCCAGCTTTTTACAAGATTGAAACATTTTCGATCTACTTAGTGAGACACGTTCATTTTACTTGGTGAAACAACGCTCGATTTGTAGGCGCCTTGGAAAGATTTGTAGCAAGATTCTGATTAGCGGCAAGATTAATATAAATCCAACAGCGACAAGTATTCGGATTGGAAACCGTGTCATGCACTCACGCGTTCGCGCCCTTCTCCGATTCGACTTCGCTTTTGATTCGGACTCCGTGTCGGACACGCAGTGGCGAAGCCATCGTAGGGGCCAGGGAGGGCCAACACCCCCCTAACCTCTATGTGACCTCCCCTCCCCTCTCTTCTCCCAAGGATGATTAGCACTTATAATCTAGCTATTAATTATATCATTAGTTGCAGATGAGACTAACTATATAGGACAGGACAACTGCCTAGCTATATATATATAGGACTTATGAAATGACTTAGCTAAATGATTTATCAATCATTTTAGAAGTGATTGCAAGACTCCAATTAATGAAACAAACTGTTCAATCATCCATATATTAAAAATATTACTGAATTTTAAATTGGCAAATCATGATATATGGGTTCTTATTCTCTCTTGTAGCTAATCGCTGTAATATGTATGATATCGAGTTACCGATCATACATCAACGCTACAAAATCACTGTTCACTAAACCTTAAGTGAGTTGCCATGTCTCGTAGATGGCACCCTCCATCTCTAAATCTTGGCTTCGCCACTGCGGACACGTACATGGCTGGCTATATAGGTCATTAGCATTAGGCCATCACTCATCAGTGCATTATCGAGAGCACGAGATGGCCTCGCGGATTCTGCCCGGCTTCTTCCGCCGCCGCCGCTCTTCCGCCGTCGTCCCGGCGGCGACTAAGGAGGAGATGCTGGAGCTGGAGAGGCGGCTGTGGGACATCGCCCCTGCGGCGGCGTACGAGCTGCAGAAGCGGCGGCACTGGACGCCGGAGCAGGTGGCGAGGGAGGCCGAGAAGCAGCGGTGGATCGCCGAGGAGAAGCGCCGCATCGAGAAGGAGACCAAGCGGCAGCAGCAGAGGAGGAGCTCCGGCTTCGCCGTCGTCGTCGTCGTCGATCTTGACAAGGAGCTTGGCGAGGAGTTCGAGAGGACGCGGTTCTACGAGGAGCTCCGGCTGCAACAAGCCGAGGCTCGCCGTGCGGCGGCGTCCAAGGTCGTGACGACGACGGAGGAGGAAGACGATGACGACGACGTCCCCGCCCGCGGCGACGAGGGCTACCTCGAGAGGCGCCGGGAACTCCTCGGACGTTACCGCCTCACGTAGGCCGCCGGCGCGCTGAGAAGGCGGCGCGGCGGACAGTCGCCGATGAGATCATGAGATCGGCCGCCGGCAAGACAGCAAGATGCATGTGCGCGGAGCGGCGGAGGACGATGGAGGCCTCGGCGTCAGATCAACCATGGCGCGGCGCGGCAGACTGAGAAGGCGGAGACGACGATGCTGGTTTATCATAGAATAAGATCAAAATCCTCTCTTCATATTTATTACCTGCAAAGCACCTCTTTGAAATGTTTATCATAGAATAAGATCAATATTGTCACTACTTGCCCTGAGAAAAAAGATTAATTAATACTGTCATATTTAAAATAGATACATCCATCTTGTGAAAATCAAATATTTTTCTTTTACAAAATCCACGTAATTCTAGGTACATTGAATTAACCATCAGTTTTACATAAAGGAAAAAAAAAAGATAAGTTGAGCATGGCAGTAAATGATGGCCAGTTCCTAATCTCGGCCCAGGCCAGCCCGAGTCATCTCAGGCCGGCCCAAGCCATGTCCATCGTCTGCCTACGCAAAAATGATTTGGTTTTTTTTTATGATAAGCTTAGTAGAATATTTGATCTTATAATTTTTTCCTTTATCCACTCTGGTAGGCTTGGTGTTCGCATTTGACCCTACATTTTTTTTTCTTTTTGGTGCCACACACATCTTTAAACTAGAAGTTGTTGTATTTGTGTCGAAACAAGATTTCGGCAATATAAAGGGATAGCGCACGAGACCTAAAAGTGGATGGATGTGGAGACAAGGATGTAGACAGGTTCAGACCCTCTCGATGAGAGGTAATACTGAGTTGCATGCACCGACCAGTTCAACCCAAAAGCTTAAGCTGATGAGGAAAGGCGGGCAATTCACTTTATATTCCAACACTCCCCCTCACGCGCGACCCCCTCAAGCCTCTATCGTGGAATAGAAGTGGGCTACAATTTTTATTTAATTGCGTGCCAGCCAGGATTCGAACTCGAGACCTCTTCGGTGGACCATCCGTGCTCTGCAGTCGGAATCCTCGATGAAGGATCTTGGCAGCTTGCATCACTTGTTGGGCATCTCTGTTTCTCGGCAATCCTCTGGCCTACATCTCAGTCAACGCCAGTACTATCTCGAGGTTTTGGAACATGCTGGCATGGCAGATTGCAAGCCGTGTGCTACTCCTGTTGACACCAACGCCAAGCTGTCTGCCACCGATGGTGCCCCGGTTCGTGACCCCACGGACTATTGGAGTCAAGCTGGCGCTCTCCAGTACTTGACTTTCACCAGGCCAGACATCTCCTATGCTGTTTAGCAGGTTTGCCTTCACATGCACGATCCACGGGAGCCACATATGTCCGTGGAACGGTTGATTATGGTCTTCACATCCGCTGCTCTTCCACTGTTGACTTGAGTGCATACTCTGACGCCGACTGGGCAGGTTGTCCGGACACCAGGAAATCCACCTCGGATTATGCTGTGTTCCTTGGCGACAACTTGGTCTCCTGGTCCTCCAAACGTCAGCTTACTGTATCGTGCTCTAGTGCCAAGGCAGAATATGGGGCAGTGGCCAATGCAGTGGCTGAAACTTGCTGGCTTCGACAGCTTCTCCATGAGCTCCATACCCCTCCGAGCCGATCCACACTGGTTTACTGTGACAATGTGAGTGCTGTATATCTCTCCTCTAACCCAGTGCAACATCAACGTACCAAGCATGTGGAGATCGATCTACACTTCGTTCGAGATCGCGTCGCTGCCGGATCTGTTCGCGTGTTGCATGTACCTACTACATCATAGTTCGCCGATATCTTTACTAAAGGGCTACCCAGTGTCATCTTCTTGGAGTTTTGGTCCAGTCTGAATGTCCGTTCCACCGACGTTCCGACTGCGGGGAGGGGGAGGGGGTGGGGGGGTGTCCTTCCTTAATCTTCTCCGATATTGTTTCTATATATCGGTTGCTAGATATGGAAGGCATGTGCCTATATGTACTCTACCATATGTGATAATCTAATCTATCGTGTTGAGCCTATCACACTTTCAAATACCCTACTCCTGTTGGGCATTTGAATCCGCCGGGTCTAGTATTGATCTGACGTTCAGGTTGTGTCAATATGCCCCCTAGAGGACCTTCTGCCCACCTTATATAGGATAGGGGGCAGGATTACAAGATACAAGCCTTAACTAATACGGTATCGGTTTCCTAAATCTACTTTACAATATTATCAAATCAGGACTTTAGGCCATTCCGTAATATACAAGGAAACGTAATACCTAAGTCATGATCCGTTACATATTACATAGATATAAGATATCCCCTATAACCAGTCAGATAACCATTTCGTGTGGGTATGGAGTACCCATAATCTCCACAGTAGCCCTCGAGACCTTTAAAGTCGAAAAGATAATCTTCTCTCGAACTAGATGACTCCAAAGCCGAGTGCTTCAATCATCTTCGCCATGGTCTCCTGAGTACTTTTACCAAATCTGAAGACTGTGGAGGCCTAAAAAATAATTAAATATAAACTTAGGACTTAGGTGCATCGACTAGATGCACCTAATAGGTGTAGCCCCCGACTGTGGTTAGTTGAACAAACTAAACATATAGTCAAGGAGTAAATAATCTAATCAACTGAGTGGCTTTGATAATTGTAGTCAACCAAGTGACTTAATATTAATATATAGCATATGCGGTGTGAATCCCCGAATAACATGATCCGAGTGATATACCGTCTGCTTTATAAAATATAATGCGTGCAACCCAAAGTTGACTACATCATTGAAAATTCACATAACAAAACAGCTACAAAGAGGCTTGTATGCTGTGAATAAACAAATTTCCAAAGTATCGGGCACACACACCATGCGCACATTGCTTTAACAAATGTACTTAAATCCCTAAAAGACACATGGTTTCATCACACCTGAAAATATATGGCATATGTAGTGTAAAATCTGAGTAAATAAACTCATAAAAGATTTACCAACTGCCTGAAAAATGACCAAAATATATAATCAGCCTGAGCCATAATATTGGTTAGTAAAAATGCACACTTACATGGTAGAAAAGCAACGATATTGTATCCAATCGATCGCTTTATATACCCAAATAGTGCCTTGACTATATAAAGAAGTCAACGGGGCAGCTATATAAAGTTTCACTGTTTGGCACCTTTTAAAATGCATTGTACCAACTCCTAAAAAGTTGAGTAACAGCGGTATAAAAAGATTTTAAGGTATTAGGCACTTGATCATGCGCACTTTTGCCTAAACAAAAAATGCCTAAGTCCCTAAAAGAACGTGACATGCTGCACCTGAAAATATAGGCTGCAAACATCTTAGGCCTAGACCCAAAATATGCCTACCGATACCCTTAGAATATGACGTATATAACACGCCTATCAATATGCTCCCGAGTGACAAATCTCCTGGGTGATGTAGATCAACTTCATCTCATCTGAGTAGCTTCTAATCCAAGTGGCTATCCCTCACGGATTGTACCAAAGTAGATATGATAATCAAATCCAGTCTGGCTCAAATACTCAGCTGATGGCCCTCGTGGGGAATAATGAATAGTCTAGTCGTTGAGCATAAGAAATCGACTCATGACCATAAATTCATGTTGCATGTATCTGAAACAAGTCCAAGTTGAAGATATGATCCTTGCGTTTGTGTTGATGAGCCCCCTAAGCATGTAGCCTATACTTATGTTGTAGTCGTAATTGTCTATTGACGGTAGTTTATGCAGTCGGCATGGAAACGAGATGACCAACATAGGGATGACATCGCCCATCAGAGGTGACGAAGATTATTGGTGGTGGTAAAGACAATGACACTAATCAAAGGTGATGAAGTCGCACAGCCGTGGAGTCGAAGAAATCAGTCGACAGCAGTCAGGTCAGCCAACAGAGAAGATGAAAGCGCCTAGCAATATTGATAGAGTTGTGTAGCCATGGGGGGCAAAATAATTAGTCGGTGACAGACGAGGCAGCTGGTGAAGAAGATGAATACGCTCATTAGCGGCGGCATAATAAGCCAGCCATGAAGGCAAAGATACGAGTCGGTGGCAATGAAAGCAAGCCAATGATGAAGCCGTAGATGCACATCAACGACGATGGCGAAATCCACCAATCATGAAGATGAAGAAAATAGTTAGCGACATGTCACGCCCGGAATTTCTATCCAAAATTCCAAACGCTTACATGTGTGTGAACCCTCGTCTAGGAATCAGCCGAGACACACAATAACAAATTGATAATAGAGTACAATTATTACTCTAATTAATAAGCGAATAAAATGTCATTACAGAGTTAGATAGTCCCTCTCAAACAACAAAGTTCTAAGCAGTGGAAAATAAGATAAACAGCGCAGACGACTCCATTCCACAGGCAGCTTGACCAGGGCTACGCCTAATCATCCACACCTTCAGCATCACTGTAGAACTCCTCTGATGAATGATTGCAAGGTGAGTATATGACATACTCAGCAAGCCACGCAGCAAATATGCAAGTGCACAGGATAATAAAGGAAGGCATAATATAGGCTCATTTGCATAAATAGCATTTAATAAACATTTCAGAATTTCATAAAACAGTAAAGTATTAATTAAACAATATTACTCCAACACTATACAACATACCCTGTTGCATAGGCCCAACCATTCGGAACAACCAATTCAGGCTGCACAGTTCTATCTCCAAACCAGGAATATACCATTCCAAACCAGGAGCTAAACAAGTTATTACCAATTACAGCATCATTTATTATGGTGAGAAGTGTGGAACTAATCACGAAAGACATTGTTAGACCCGCCCATAACCACGGGCACGGCTATTCGAACAGTTTAAACTCTGGCCAGAGGTGTACCACTGTACCCACAAGACACAACCTCAACATCATGTCAACCATGCGTCGTGATACTTAACAAGTACCCGAATAGAGATTGTGACAATACCCTCTATATAATACAATTCAAAGCAGTGCACCGTTCCCGGATCATAATCACCCCCTTAAATAAGGCATGGACTCCCCAGCGACCCCTGTGGTCTTATCTCCGCCACTTCACAGTCTGGTGCTCTACAATGAACCATACTATACATAAAGTAAAGCCGTTGCCCACGCTGGCTTGTGGTTGGCACGGTAAATGTTTCACAACCGAAAATCGTGAACCGGTCCTTAATTGTCATGAGCACGACCATCAAAACCATGTGCTCACACCCCACCATTATCAGGTTTTTAGTTGTCAAATTAATTAATTAACCAATCACGATTAATCATCGTGAGCTATCATTAAGCCATCCTTAAATAATAGTGAATCATAAGTTATCCCATTTATATGAGCTATTGTCTCTAAGCATGGCTAAGCATCCTATTCACTTTAACTAAAACCATATAATGTTCTAGCTAATCAATTTATTAACCAGATGACAAAGAATAGGGGATCAATAGCAAAAGGGCTATAACAAGGCAATAGGTATTTCCACCAAATGACATTCAAAAATAAATGCAATAGTTGAATAGAAACAATAGCTTTAAACGGGATCAACATACTCAAAGGGTTGTTTGCGATCTGTGTGACTTGCCTTGCTGGCCTTGGAACTCTTCAAAGTCTTCTGCAAAATCGGACTCTCCGGGAACGTCGGAATCTAAATAGAAAAGAGCAAAATCACCAAAACAGCACATAAACAAGTATGAACAGTACATGTGGATATTTTTAACATGTAGATCTCAATTTTAGAAAAATTTAGAGACTTGAACCAACTAAATCCGAGCTAAGATGAATTAGTTATGAAATTTCAAAGATTAAATCGGATTAAATCATTTATATAGATTTTAATTGAATTATGACGCAATAATGAATTATTTTTGAAAAGTAAAAGGGGATTTATTGCATCAGCGGCTCGGGTTCACGGTGGACCGGGTGCACGGCGACGGTCTACGGAAACGAACGGCCGAGATCTATCCTATCCAAAACGAACGGCCGAGATCTAATCGGTCTACAGCGGCTCACGGGAAACGGCGACGATGACGTCAGCAGTGATGTCACCACCGGTGGCGGCTCAGCCTCGCATGCTCGCCGGCGAACGACGGCGCGGCGGCGCAAACGGAGGGCATCTACGTGTTGCGGGCGACGCGACGAAACTTACTGAGGCACGAACGGCGGTGGACGGTGACCGGACGACGACGGCGACGAGGAAGAAGCGGCGGCGACCTTCGGCTTGATGACGACGGCGGTGCTCCGGTGATCTACGGCGACGACAGAGGGACAGACGAGGTCGGCGGCAACTCGGCGAACACGGCGGTGGCCTTCCCACGCGACGACGACGACCGGAGCGACGGCGGCGCACGACTGGACGAACTGCGGCGACGGCGGCGCTAGGCTTCACGGGGCTAGGGCGCTACAGACGGCGGTGGGCTAAGGCGAGGGTGGCGGCGGGTAGAGGAGACACCGGGGGTCCTTTTATAGCGGCTAGGGGGCGGCGACGAAGGCCCACGACGGCCGGCGACGGGAAGGAAACTTTAGGGTTTGGAGCGGAAAAACGAATCCGAACCAAACTCGAATCCGGCAATTTCCAAACCAAATTAGCGATCGATTCCAAAAGGGAAAAGGTAGAGGAGATCTCGGGGATCATTTCCCCTCTATTAATTTCACCGAAGAAGGAAAAGCACGGCCGAATTGGAAGGGCGGCGGCGGCGCAGCTCGGTTAGGGTTCGGGCGCGGCGGCGGCTGGAGGTAGACGAAGACTAACAGGTGGGCCCCACCTGTCAACGGGCGGTCGCGCGCGCGCGAGCGGCAGCTCGGCTGCGGGCTGACTGGGCCGACTGGGCCGAGGGAGAGAGAGAGAAAGGGTTTTGGGCCGACTTTCGGCCCAAAGCCAAAAGAGGATTTTAAAAACCTTTTTTTCAATTTAAATTATTCATGAAATGCAATTCTATTTATTAAAAATACTTCCTTGGCTCAAATAAATCCTAGAAAAATCTAGGAACTATAGAATCAAGTAAAGTATTTAATAAAATTTTATCTGGCCCACTTTTATATTGGAATTTATTATTTTAAAATTAGATCTTCTCTTCTAGGCTTTTAAAATTATTTCTAATAATTCGAATTAAACAACAATTTATATATTTGGGATTTTTAGGGTGTGACAAACCTACCCCCCTTAAACGGAATCTCGTCCTCGAGATTCGGATGAACTAGCGAATAGATGCGGATGAGCTGACTTTAATTCATCTTCTCGTTCCCTAGTTGATTCTTCCTCTGAGTGATTACTCCATTGAACCTTGCAAAAACGGATAACTCGATTCCTGGTTCTTCTCTCATCTGTTTCCAGGATACGGATGGGTCTCTCAACATATGTCAGATCCTCTTGGACTTCTATCTGTTCAAGATTAGCTTCTTCAGTAGGTACCCTTAAACACTTTTTCTACTGTGACACATGGAACACATTATGGACTCCTGCCAAAGATTGCGGTAACTCCAACTGATAAGCAACATCTCCTCTTCTACTGACAATCTTATAAGGTCCCACAAAACGCGGTGCCAATTTTCCTTTGTTGTGGAAACGATGAACCCCTCGAAGAGGTGTGACACGAAGATACACATGATCTCCCTCTTCAAAACTTAGATCTCTACGGCGATTGTCGGCATAACTCTTATGACGAGACTGAGCCACACGCAATCTCTCTTGAATGATCTTTACTTTTTCTTCTGCTTCCCTCAGAATATCGGTCCCGAAAACCTGGCGTTCTCCCGTTTGATCCCACAAAAGCGGAGTGCGGCATTTCCGACCATACAGTGCTTCATAAGGAGCCATCTGAAGACTAGCTTGATAACTGTTGTTGTATGAGAATTCCGCATAAGGCAGATTCTTATCCCAACTTCCACCGAAGTCTAAAGCACAAGCTCTCAACATGTCTTCCAAAATCTGATTTACCCTTTCAGTTTGTCCATCTGTCTGCGGATGATAAGCGGTACTGAAGTTCAGCTTGGAACCCATCTCTTCCTGAAGCTTCTTCCAAAATTTTGAAGTAAACTGGCTACCTCGATCGGATACTATCTTCTTAGGCACACCGTGCAAACACACAATGCTTGTCATATACAATTCCGCCAAGCGACTTCCGGAATATGTTGTCCTCACCGGGATGAAATGAGCCACTTTGGTGAGTCTGTCGACTATCACCCAAATGGAGTCGTGGCCCGATGACGTTCTGGGTAGACCAGTGATGAAATCCATACCGATTTCCTCCCACTTCCATTCTGGTATCTTCAAAGGCTGCAACAAACCTGCAGGTTTCTGATGTTCTGCCTTGACTCGCTGACAAACATTACACACGGCTACATATTCCGCTATCTCACGCTTCATACTTACCCACCAAAATATTTCCTTGAGGTCTTGGTACATCTTAGTACTACCAGGGTGGATAGAGTATAAAGTGTCGTGAGCTTCTTTCAGAATTGCATCAATGGCGATGGCGAAATCCACCAATCATGAAGATGAAGAAAATAGTCAGCGACGGCAAACGCAACCAACGATAATGACGATTAGCAGCAACAGAGATGATCGACTACGATGATGAAGTTGCCAATCAATAGCAGTAGAGTAGGCTATGTTGAAGAGGCTTTACAGAATGTTGACGAAGATGACAATGTCGATGATCCAATCAATAGTAGTGTAGCAGCCGATGATAATGACGAAGACGCTCATCAGCGTTTGCGTAGTAGGTCAACCGTGAAGGTGAAATAACAAGTCGGCAATGACGGAAGCAACCGGAGGTGAAAACGTTGTCACCCATTAGCAACGGCTGAGACGTCTGGGCCGATGAAGTAGAGGTGCAGGTGATGATGTTAGTGAAAATAATCCATCAAACTGTTGAGAAGATATCGAAGCTCGAGTAGTTTCCTTGATGCGAGCGTGTGCATAATGAAGATTGATGCAACGCCCCTTGATTTATAAAGATGGCAGTAGATGCTGTTGCAGATGCTTCACTTGGGGAAAAGTAGATGCTGTTGTCCAACTCATCGAATCTGAGTTGATTGGTTGATAACTCCAAACTCCTTAGGCCCGTACTTGGGAAGTCCAGAAGCCAAAATTGCCGGTAAAATAATTGCTGAAGTAGAACTCTGGCTCTAAAGCAAAGACGAAGATAACGACTCTCAGAGTTGACTCATTGGCTGATTAATTGATTGCTTTATATTGACATAAAACTTGTCGAATTTTGAGCCTTGTATTTGTGTAGCCCTCGACTCTTTGGTTAGATGGGAAACAACTGAACATAGAGTCGAGAACTGTAGCTTGTCGTCGAGTAGCCATCACTTGAGTGAAGATATGCATTGAGGATGTCTGGGTAGAAATCTTGAGTATTGGAACACCACTTGTTATAGTAAAATAACACGACATCTTATTTCGTGACGCATGCCAAGATGTCAAGGCTCTTGTAGACGTCGTGGTTGGTGAAGTAGTAAAGCTTGCGATGTAGAGACAATAGAGTTTGTCAGTGCCGAAGACAACGAAGATGAAGTCGCTTTTCAATGGTGATAGATTTGCACTATCGTGATGACGTAGACACAAGTCGGCAGCAACAAAAGTAAACTGGTGGCGAAGACGCACAGTCGTGAATATAGAAACACCAGTCGATGATAGAAGAAGCAGATGGTGAAAACAAAGACGTCCATGAGCGGCAGCATAATAGGCCGACCATCAAAGCAGAGACACCAATTAGTGGCGGTGAAGGCAAGTTGGTGTTAAAGATTACGCCAGTCAATGGTGACGAAGACGTGCAGCCATGGAGGCGAAGAAACTAGTCGGCGTCAGGCAAGGCAGCCAGCGATGAAGACGAAGGTGCCCAATAGTGAATCAGTGATGACAGAGTTGTGCATCCATGGCGGCGAGATAATTAGTTGGCAATAGAAGAAGCAGAATGATGATGAAAACGAAGACGTCCTTGAGCAGCGGCATAATAGGCCAACCATGAAAGCGAAGACTCCATGGATAGCGGCGAAGGCTAGCCGGGGTGAAGACATAGAGGCCCATCAACGGTGGTGTGACCAACCAATCGTGAATGCGATGACACCAGTCGGCGGTGACGGAGGCAAGCCGACGTTGAAGATGTATGTGCCCATCGATGGCGGTGTGACCAACCAGCCGTGTAGGCGAAGGTACTAGTAGGCGGCGATGAGGCAGCCGGTCGATGAAGACATAGACGCCATCAACGGTGACGTGACCAAACAACTGTGTAGGCGAGGACACTAGTCGGCAACGGTGAAGGCAAGCTAGTGGTGAAGACGTAGGCGCCTATCAATGGTGGCATAATAGGCCAGCCGTGCAGGCGAAAACATCAGTCGGTGGCGGTGAAGGCAAGCCGGTCGGTAAAGACGTAGACGCCCAACAACGACGGTATAATAGACCAGCCGTGCAGGCGGAGACACCAGTTGGCGGCGGCGAAGTCAAGCCGATGGTGATGTTCTGACTGATACATTCCTGAAGCGTAGGAGATAAGCTTATAGCAATGAATCCCTACTATGCACATCTGGATTTGGATCCTGCAGAATAAACATGTAGAATGAGTAGTATCTAATTTAAATATAGGACTTGAGGAAAATTCAAGCATTTAAAATATGTTTAAAAATATGTATTTCTCCTCTTATCAATTTTAATTTCCCCGAGCAAATGATTCCTTACGTTTAAATATTTTGCCCGACTAATCATTGCCCACAAACACCGGTAATCGGCATAGGCACTTCCCAAACGTTCATATGAGTGACATGAGTTCGTCATTAATGGAACAAGTTTCACGGATCAGAATTTACTACTCGGGCACTTTGGCAATTGTTAAGAGTAGAAAGCAAATTATCTTATCTCTATGCTTTTGATTTTATCCGAGTAATATTTAGCACCTTGCATTATACACTCCATCCAACGAGCCCCCGGGTGATAAGAATTGGCCCAAAGGCAACTATCCATCAACAAACCAAATGGAAAGTATAGGGAAATAGAGCTCCATAACTCGATAGGCACATTTTTTACTCGGATTATTTCGCAAGCAATCAAGATAAAAAAAGTTGAAAAATATGATATAACATCTGTAGCTCCGGACTCACTAGTCAATGGCGAACCAGATGATGTAGTGAGGCAGAAGTAAAGGAAAAATATCATATAAAAAACACAATTAATGATGACTTAGCTTTTTTATCTCCTTGGTGACGGCAAAGGTGGTCGGTGTGGAGATAAAAGTGCGCATCAACGACGGCGGAATCCACCATCCGTATGGGCAAAAACACCAATCAATGGCGGCGAAGGCAGGCCGGCAGTGAAAACATAGACGCCCAACAACGGGGCTGTGAGCAGCCAACTGTGTAGGCGAGGACACTAGTTGGCGGCGGCGAAGGCAAGCCGGTGGTGAAGACTAGACGCTCATCAACGGTGTTGTGACCAACCAACCGTGAAGGCGAGGATACCAGTCGGCGGCAGACGAGGTGGCCATTGGTGAAGACGTAGACGCCCAACAACAGTGGTGTGACCAACTAACCATATAGGTGAGGGTACCAGTCGGCGGCAACAAGGCGGCCGGCCAGTGAAGACGCAGACGCCCAACAACGGTGGTGTGACCAACCAACCGTGTAGGTGAGGACACCAGTCGGCGGCGGCGAAGGCAAGCTGGTGGTGAAGACGTGAATACCCAACAACGGTGGTGTGACCATCCAACCGTGTAGGCGAGGACACCAGTCAACGGCGGCGAAGGAAGGCCAGCGGTGAAGACGTGGACACCCAACAGCAGTGGTGTGATCAACCTATCATGTAGGCGAGGTCACTAGTTGACGGCGGCGAAGGCAGGCCTGCGGTGAAGACGTGGACGCCCAACAACAGTGGTGTGATCAACCAACCGTATAGGCGAGGACACCAGTCGGCGGCAACGAGGCGGTCGGTCAGTGAAGACGGAGACTCCCAACAGCGGTGGTGTGACCAACCAACCATGTAGGCGAGGACACCAGTCGGCGGCGACGAGGCGGCTAGTCGGTGAAGACGCAGACGCCCAACAACGGTGGCGTGACCATCAAACCGTGTAGGCGAGGACACCAGTCGACGGCGGCGAAGGCAGGCTGACGGTGAAGACATGGACGCCAACAATGGTGGTGTGACCATCCAACCGTGTAGGCGAGGACCAATCAACGGCAGATGAGGTGGCGTTAAGGCGAGTTGCCCATTAGTAGCGCTAGAGTCGGCCAGATCGATCTCATCATGCAATGAATCCATCGTATATGCAAAAACAAAGCAAGCATATAGATTCTGTTAGTAAACATGAAAATATGGATGCATATCATATACAGGAAAACATCTATTGCATGGCATATTAAATATTTAATCCATGCGTGTTGATTAGATCAGCACGTCAGGCATGTTTCCTGGGAACCGTGATTTCCTAGCTTGAGCTTTCCTGTGCACGGTGTAGGCATGGCGAGAGCACATATGCATATTAAATCACAGGCATGCCTGCCAGCTTCAGCATGTCGCATGGTTCCCATGAAGACGCGGCCGGCTTACGACTTGTCTTGCATGGCAGCGCTGCAGCGGCTTGTCAGGTTGTTGGCACCCATCGGAGCAACTCAGCCGCCGGTAGTATATATGCGGACAAGCAAAATAGGAACCAAAAAGACAATATCAATCTCTGATTAGAAATTAATCTAACAGAAATTAGATTAGACCGATGAACCGGATCGTGCAGCGTGGCTTGCATCGTGAGCGATTAAAAAAAATAGCCACTAGATATTGGTCTCTCTGTTTGCATGCCGCATGCATGTGCACACCCCTGGATGGCCCTCCGGTATGATGCCGTCATTGGAAGTAGTCGGCAGAGCTCATCAACCACCAGTTCATGCATACAAACAAAAATCGAATAGCAGACCAATCTAGATTAAAAATCAATCTAATAATACTTTATTGAAACGGCAAACCGGTCGATGTCAAAGATTGAAGTCGTCGAAATTGTTGAGATTAATCCCAGTTGATTCCATCGCACTTCCTGACAGGTAAACTCAACGCAACCCCTACCTAGCTGTTAACAATGAAATTTGGTAAGCCCGGAGTAGTCATCGGCTTAGAGTCAGCATCGGCTTTGAAGTCCTGAGATTAGCTGATGAAAGTTGTCAAGTCGTCAGTTGTCGGATTCTTGCTATAGTCGGTTAAGAAAATTGATCTACTAGAGGAAGCTTATCCAGAAGAGACCGATTTCAAAGAGAATGCGGCATGGCAAGTTATCTATTAATTAAGAATAGTTTGTTAGTTTCCTTTTATCTTTAGGAAAGTGTGTTTAGTGTCATATAAGGACTTTATCTTTTCCTTTTATCTTTAGGAATGTTTCTTTCTTGTCCGACAAGGACTTGTATCAACCTATGGGTATAAATATGTACACCCGGGGTCTATGTAATCTATCGCTACGATCAATACAATTCGGCGCATCGCCACCCTTTTTACTTCTACTTTTGTTTTTACGTTCCGGCGGAACTAGGCACCCGACGCGGGGCTGCATCGTCTTCGATCTCCGGCGAAGGGATAAGTCCAATGTTCCGCCGGTCCAGGCAATTGTATCGTCTACGTCGGCGTCGTTCAAGGCTGCATCAGGACATTCGAGATCTTGGATTACTCTGGTTTGGATAATATATTTGCCTGACTATTTATCATATGTCTATGTTAATCTAGTCCTAGCATCTCAATTTAGCTCTATCGGCCATCTCTCGCTTTAGGGTTTCTGCCGGTATCGGCTAAATCGCCTTGCTAGATTAGATTAGCCTAGGCATCTACTACCCTAAAAAATCAATCAACGGCTTGATTGTCTAGATATTATGTTTCTTTTCATACTTAGTGCTGCATCAGTTAAGTTTGATCTACTAAGTCGTGCTTAGAACCATAATCTCCAGCCTGCTTCTTGATTGCCAATAAGGGTTCCATCGGGGTTTCAGCCGATGAGTTATCTGGACGTTGCATCGGCTTACAAGGATTGCATACATATTGGATTTAGCCGATCGCAATGAAGATTTAATTGTTTAATATAATCTTGTGGATTTTATGACATCGGACCTCCAGCCGATGTATGCTTTAACCTTCGGATCAGTGCTTATTATATATTGTTTCTAGCCGATTGGTTTCTATTCGATTATATTGTTATTTTATTACATCAGTCGATTGCCTTTATATCATCATCTACATTGGACATATAGCCGATTGCTTAAACCCTATCGCTATCGGTTGGTATCGGCATCGGCTGGAACTACTACATCGGCTTGTCAGCCGATCGGCTGATTTATCTACTGTTTACATATCTTGTCAGTTGTAGGATCAAACTGACTGGCATGCCCGCATCTCATCAATCTTTGGACTTGCACAGGAGCTAAGCAGATCTCCCAGGCCAGTGTGTTCGATTTTTTCATCAACACTAGCGCACCAACTGTCGAAACAAAATTTCGGCAATATAAAGGGGTAGTGCACGAGACCTAAAAGTGGATGGATGCGGAGACAAGGATTTAGACAGGTTCAGGCCCTCTCGATGAGAGGTAATATCCTACTCATGTTGGGGATTTGAATCCACTGAGTGTAGTATTGATCTGACGATCAGGTTGTGTGAATTGGGGCAGGATTACAAGATAGAAACCTTAACCAATATGGTGTCGGTTTCCTAAATCTAATTTACAATATTATCGAACCAGAACTTTAGACAGTTCCGTAATATATAAGGAAACGTAATACCCAAGTCATGATCTGTTACATATTTCATAGATATAAGATATCCTCTATAGCCAGTTGGATAACCATGTCGTGTGGATATGGGGTACCCATAATCTCCACAATTTGGGGGAGTTTATCTGCCTCCAGATGATCTTATATTCCTTAGTGCTTAAACCTTCTGTCCAGGTGCTAGGACTAACCTAAAGAAATCTTGAAACAAGAAAATTATATAGAACTTACATGATGTGTGGAAATCCTGATTATTCTTCTATCATGCCCAGTTTGAAGAAAACTAAATAATGTACTGGTTGCGAACCAAGTTGGTACTATTTTTGCAATTTATCCTAAACTGTTTAACCTAATTAAAATTGGGCACTGCCGGAAAGATTCTCACAAGGAGAACAACTTCTATTTAGAACACAAAATTTGATTCCTTATGGATTAATACAAGATTTGGAAAGAATGTTTTGGCCTACCGGTCAAGGTTAAAGTTTGATAATTTAGGAACTAAATTCTGAATTTTATTCTGGAATATAACCAAATTGACCAAGCCACGAAACCCTAAATTTTCCTCTTCTTCCTTCTCCCTCTCTCCCTCCCTGCTTCCTTCAATTCTTTCCCTTGAACAGCAGTAGCACTATAGATGGCCATATGGCCCGATGCCTGCGGCCCGGCCCAAGGCACGCCAATTTGGCCCAGCCCAAGCATGGCATGGCCCGACAGCCGGGCCATGCTTGGGCTGCTCCCTCGGCATGGTGGGCCGGGCCGGCACGGCAAGATAAAAAAATAGCAGAGGGATTTAAGACCTAATATCTTTGAAAGAAAAATTGTATTGAACAAGCAAACAAATGAGTCCAATTAGAGTTGTTATGAACAGACTTCAGATGTAAGTATACGTATGAGTTATGATAAAATTGGGAAAATGACCTACCAGTGATTGTTCAGAAGTACAAAAAAAGGAGGTTGGAGACTTGGAGAGTGGACACACAACTATGAAGAGGGAAAGATTTTAATAAATATTATAGACTATGGTTTCTAGTGTCCTTGTGTAAGTACGTACTATGGATTCAAAAGCTCCTAGGAATCATTCACAAAAATGGATACTATTAGACGTATAGATTCTATTGGCCTATATAACAAAAAGAAATATCACTTGCTAAAATGGGATACTATCAATACTCAGTAGACCCAAAATTTTGGAGATGGTGTTTCTGGAAAAAAATATATATTTATTTACATGTTGGTATACCTTACTGAACTATACTCCTTACCAGGAATGCTAATTGTTTAGGGCCCATTGTAAATTTTCTGACAAAAAAATTATTTCTTTCGATTCAAATCCATGGAGTGTAAGAGGCAACACAATCAACATGGTACACTCAAAATGTTTCTCAAGGAGGAGAACCTTGATATGGAAGGATTCATATGGAAGTCAATGCTAAGGTTTTTTATGTTGGTGAACTTGGCCAAGGGGAGTACGATTATGATAAGATGCTTTTAACTTTGAAGGAAAAAACATGATGGGTATAAATGGAATCTTATTGTGGTCTATGTGGGGCTGCATATCATAGGACAGAAAAGACCCTAGTTGGGCTTGTGCATGACAGTTTCAATGCTATTGTTCAGAATGTCAACCTCATGGAATTGGATTTTCCTTATAGAAGATATACTAGTCGTAACCTCATGGAATTGGGTTTGTTTGTGTTGGAGGCATGTCACGAGGGCCTTCGGTCGAGCCTGTCGAAACACCTCGTCAAGCTCTTGGCGGAGCATCAAGAGGGCGAAGCACCTACTAGAGCGAAGACCGAAGCCTTGGAGCAATATTGCTAGGCGAAGCACCAAGGGTGAAGCGAAGGATCCTCGACCAAAGGGAGATGAAGAGAAAGGCCTTTGCCAGCAGGCGAGGCGGACCAAGCCCCAAGTGGGTCAACCCCTCAAGAAGGCCCACTTGGAATAGGTCTTAGGGCTGAAGGCCAGCTATATGGGTCAATTGTCCCTATTATAAGGGTAGCCATGTAAATTCCCCTTTATATAGAATCCTTAGGGTTACCTATTTACTTTCCACCTTTTAGAGTGAAGCATGTCCTTTCAACAAACGCTATTCCGTTCGACAACAATTTGTTTATAAAACTAGATAAAATTCTTATTAGTCAGTCCAGAAGGGGAAGATATGTGTCCTTCAATGTTTGTCAGTGCTCTAAACAGAGCTTTATCTAAGCATGAATGCACCTTTTATCATACTTGGTTGTTGTTCGAAATGAAATTTAAATTTGAATTATCTTGGAATACACATACTAGCTCTATGTGTAATATAAATACCTATCACTTTACATTAAAACTTGTAATAAAGACTTTTAAAGATTGAAATATAAATTGAGGATCAATACAAATAACTAAATCTGACATAATATACCAAATAGATTACATAGACTACATAAATTAAAGGCTTATTAAATGTGAATACGAGACAACTGAAATTACAGCTTCAGAAAATTTCGAAGGAAAATTACAACTGAAATTACAGCAATATAAATTGGGCTGTTAGTAACAAAAATTTTGAGGGAAAATGGTGCTAATAAATTTTAACTCAAATCTCACGAATTTATTATAGCATGCATTTTAGAAATGGAGAAATAATTTCATAAGCATTAAAAAAGTAAATAAGGTAACACTGGTAGTTTGTTAATACCTTCTCACGGACCTTCCACTAAGAATAGAAGTAGGGATGAGCCGCACAATATTTGAGTGGTAGTTTGTTTTCTCACGGAACTTCCACTAACAATAGAAGTAGGGATGAGCCGCACAATATTTCTGACGGCTTCACAAATCTGATGTCCAAATTTTAAGGTAAGAGTGGTAGTTTATTAATACCTTCTCATGGAACTTCCAAAGTAGGGATGAGCCGCACAATAATTCTGATGGCTTCACGAATCTGATGTCCAAATTTTAAACACGAATCTAATATCTAAATGTTAGATATATAGTAATTTCTAATGGGTGTGCCAATTTTGAGTGTAGACTAAACAATGTATAAATTCAACATTGGATAATCGGTAAAGAAATGTTACAACTGGTACCAGTAACTACAGCAGATCACTAATTTTGTACCACCCGTAAATCAAAAAAACGAGTATAAAGCTGAGTTCTTCCAAACAAAATTGATAACCATTGCAAGGCCATAGTTAGTGTACTTGTAATTATCTACTATGAGCAGCTCCTGCCCTTTTGCAACTCCCTGTTGCAAATCTTGAAGACAAATTGGTCACCTTGCTTATCATCGAAGTGATTAGTAAACTACGATCTTGTCAAGCATTTTCTTGCTGACTTTTGACATGAGACTTAACGATTTGCACAATGATCGAATTTGACCATGATGAATGCAAGTCTCTATCTTCTCGTTAGAAATCTCAAGGGTGCATAAATCATAATAGATGATAACTTTTATGCTAGCAACACACATCCTATAGTACTCATTCTATAATACTTGGGTAACGCAACTCTTATACGTGTAGAAGAGATCATCAGTAGAAGTGTTGACAATAAAATCATGTAGTCTATATAACTTGTGTGATGTGTAATTTCTCCCTTTACATCAAAATCACATAAATCTTTGGATGATCCCTTGATCTAATGGTAAGTTGGGGCCAAAGCCCCCGGTCATTTTTACAGTGAGTGGGGGCAAATGCGGATGATCCGTTGATCTAATGGCAAGTTGGGGCCAATGCCCCAGTTAATTTTAAGTGAGTGGGGGCAAATACAACTTGATAATATTGGCAAGTTGGGGCCAAGGCCCCCAGTCAATTTTATAGTGAGTGGGGGCAAATGCCCACTCGATAATATTTACTTTGTTTGTCGACTTAAGCGGTAGATCTTGGACTCTACTCATGCTACTTCCTGTTCCGCCCCTGATCTAATGACACCAACTTCGATGGCACATTGATGATTACCAATACAAATATTGCATCGATACCATACCCATTTTTCTGCTCACGGAGCACCTAAATACAACTGAAACCTTAAAATCTAAGATTCGTCATGATTTATGTTTGAGAATGAATAGAACCTTAAAGGCATATTCATCTGTCTCGTCATCTCCAATGTAAATTGGGAGAACATTAGAGTCATTTAGCCCAAGTGTCCCTATAAGATATTTGATCACTTTACCTTTGTCTGCAACATCTTCAGGTCGAACTTCCAGAACCTAAAAATTTTATTTTTATATAAGTTATGTAAAACATCGTTGAAATGGACTATAAGTTAAATACCGGGTATTGAATCTTCGTACCATTTTCCCGGGTTTCATCTCAAGACTAGGACATCTTTCAGTGCATTAATAACTATTTCTTTAACCAACTCCCAATCCTATAGTTAAGACAAGCATCATTTGTTAAACTTGACCTAAATTGATAAAAGAAGAAAAAAAAACTAAAAGTAGATCCATATTTTACTTCTCCTCAACATTCTTTGTCTTCGATCATTGCCCCCTCAATTTTTCCAATAGGCACAATTATAGACTTCAAAACATGTTTTATAGTAAAATTGTAACAATATTGTATTATACATTCATATAAAATTGCACAAGTCATCGTTTTGCATTTATTAGAAATATAGATTATACCTGACTAATCATAGGGACAAACTTTCTCCCAGGCTAGAAGGGATTGGCTTCTTCACTGTGTAGAAGTTAGAAACAGAAATTTTAAAAACTAAGCATGAAGTTACACTACAACACAAACATCATAGTGAGGTTAATTTCTACGACTAGCAAACTGGGTGAAAAAGCCAATAGTTAATTATGTGCTTTTTTTTGCTATGATCTTTCCTCAATCTAAAGTCCTTTTGGAAAATTAAGGCCAACCTTATATTCAATACACTAAGCATCTTAACCTCACATCATGGTTTGTACCTCTGTCTTTCGTTATTTATATTCACTTATTACTCAAATTAATTAAACATCTAAAAATGCCTCTAGAGAGGCAAACACGTTTTCAAGAAAATGTCTTCCACATTTGGTGAATTAGGGTGCCTTAAAAATGTGTATACCAAATAATTAGCACAGATATCTAAAAATGACTCAAAGTTGCTTCTAAAATGTCTCTAGAGTACACACATTTTGACAATCTACAGGGTATATCAAGGAAAAGGTCCCTAGATGATAGAACTCGTTTCTTAAAGCTGATTTGAAAATCCTTCAAGTATAATAAATTGTAAGAGATTGTAAGAGTACTATGAAAATTTTGTTCTAAAATGTTGCAAGTACTTACTATTTCACTAGTACTTCCAAAATCAGCCCTTTGATACCATGATATCCAACCCGTGACACCCAGCATAGTAGCGTTCTACTAGTTTTACAAATTCAAACACCTGAGTCAGAAAGACAAAACTCACAATTATTGATCTACCACATATAGTAATAATTTGAGTATAGCTCGTCAATCAAAGGGGTTGATCGTTCCTACCTTTCTGCGGGATCTCCCGGTGACTATTGCAGTTGGAAAAATCTTCGCTGCATCCCTCACGGTCTCACGCATCTAACAGTAATTAGAATTAAACATAAATAATTGTTACATGCATTTACAAGTATTTAATTGCCAAATATTCTTATTTGACTTACCTCAGGGGACATAAATGCCATCTCAGGATTATTTACGATTGGCGAAAGTGTGCCATCATAATCCAAGAATAGGGCAATCTTCTTGCCTTGAGCATTGGATGTGATTTCATCAAATGAAACCAAGGTAGAAGTACATTGTGTCTGTTATAAATAGACATGCGAAAATTCTTCAAAACAGCATTCATTGGATAGCTAAAAGCTAGTGATTCAAACTATGGAGACTACAATATTAGAACATGAGTAATAAGCAGAAAATATACCTTGCAAGTATCATTTTCACACCCTGAATCACCTGAGCCTTCAATAATCCTTTTATTTTCACCTCCTAAATCATTAGAGCCTTCAATAATATTTTCACCCTTAACTAGTTCTGCATCTAAATGTTTAGAAACAATCTCCATAAAAGTCTATCTTAGAATGAAGTATATGCACTACGTATTATTGTTCAATATTTTATAATTAAGTGCTTACTTGAGAGCTTTGTGTGTTTTCTTGACACACGTTTCTTCCCCCAAAAAAAACTTAGTGTTAGGACTACTATGATGACCACAACACTCGGCCTACTATTGCCGCTATGAGAGCAGCTCTATGTTTTGTATGATGTGCTCCTGCATATATGTCACGCCCAGAAATTTACAAGTAATTTCCGAACTAATTTGTGCATTAAAATCCTCGCCCAGGAATCAACCGAGTTACACAAACTAACAATTTAATATACAGATTCATCAAAATAACCAAAGTGATAAATACTTACATAAGAGGCACTTAGTCCTCACCATAAAGAAAAACTGCAGCGGAAAACAAAATCTAGCGAAGCTTCAACTCCACCCCCACATGCAGCTCAACTGGGGTATAAGCCAAACAAAATCTATGACTTACTAAAGAAAAGTTATTATCTAATAAAAATATTCGTCTTTTGCTCCACTTATCTTCAACCTAGAATGTAGATTGATCTATGGACATGTTCAGCATTGGAAGGCCCATGAAGAATGGATACAACTGGTAGCGGAAATTGCACCAAATTATTGATGCTCTTGCACCTTTTGATCCCAGCTTACAGTTTGGTGCATAACCAATATCATTGAAACACTTCTGTCATTCTAAACTTGTCAACTCGGATGAGCACTCTGCAAGGGCATATATGGTGTAGTCTTAGCCTTTGCTATGAGATTTTCCTGTCCTGTGGCGAACCTTGTAGGCAAGTTAGTTGCCTTATTTGTCACAGCAGAAATAAGTGATAGGACAACATTAACATATAATTGGTTCTGAATGAAAGATGGGTCGCAATGTGATGCTATATGGTCTATGTCTTTAGAACTACTGAAACTAATAATGTGACTAGAAATTCTAATGCCACAAAAGTCATAAAAGATGATAGCCTCCATCTTTGAAGCACAAACCACCTTAACTTTCCTTAGTGCATCGGTAACACAACTCTTGCATGTAGTATTATCAATATCAGCATGACACCATCCAACCGCATACATCTCATCTTTTGCTCTGTTGGCCATGATCCTACCAAAAAAATCCGGGGTGGAGGAGACATTATGTGGCAGTGTCCTTTATAAAAAGTGCATGTTTCGCTTGTATATGTTGTCTGCTGAGTAATTTATGCCTTCACAATTTGAATACCAAAACTCATTGGATAGTCCCGTGGCATATCCAGATAATAGGTGTAAAAAAGATCTTCAGTAGAAGTGTTGATAATAAAACCATGTAGTCTATATAGCTTGTGTGATGTGTAATTTCTCCCTTTACATTAAAATCACATAAATCTTTGGATGATCCCTTGATCTAATGGCAAGTTGGGGCCAAACCCCCCGATCAATTTTACTGTGAGTGGGGGCAAATGAGGATGATCCGTTGATCTAATGGCAAGTTGGGGCCAATGCCCCCAGTTAATTTTAAGTGAGTGGGGGCAAATGCCCCCTCGATAATATTCTACATTCAGTCTTATCATGAAATGTGTTTCAATTTTATTTGTAAATTAGATCATGTTTCAACTGTTGCTTTTCATCATAAAGAAACTTATATGGTTGTTGGAGAATGAAACCTCCTCATTTAGATAGTGCTAGTTCCATTTCTCTTTTCAAATCTACATTTTGATGTAGGTTTTTAGAACTTTGTGATAATCTAACAATATTTGTTATGATTTATTTATTTAGCTGATCGTTTGCTTATATATTTCTGTTGGAGTTAGCTAACTCGGCGCTCTATAGACAATTGGGCTTGGCTACTTCCTCATTTATTGTGAGCACGTTTTTCGAATTATTCGTAAAAAAACATTTATATAGAAATTTCTTTTAAAAATAATTAAATCTATTTTTAAGTTTATAATAGTTAATACTTAACTAATCCTATGCTAATCACCTTGTTCGATTTCCGTTTGAAGAACTAATTAAGCCAAATTGTAGTATCGAAGAAAGCCTAAGACTGCATAGCCACTTGCAAAATAAGAACATGTGACTAATTGAATATAGTATTTTAAGAAAATAAATATGTACTTTAACTAAGGGATTAGATAAAAAACTGTCGAGTGTTTTTTGGGAGGAAAACTTTCAAATCTAACTACAGTATATAATTTCACTAGAACTATATACTATAATAATAATAACTTGTTTATATGTATTAAAATAATATATGCAACTTTATATCTAATAAATATAGAGATAATAATATAGTTATAGTATAGTTACACTATAGTTACAATGTAACTACAATGTAACTACGATGTAACTACAATATAACTAGGGTTGCAAACTTTTCAAAAACTTGCAAGAGATGAAGTGGCTACCACATATAGCTGGTGGGAATGAGGTCCTGGGTTCAAACCCCACCCCCACGCAGAACACAAATTACAGTTATCGCGCAGATTTTTTCCACCAACGCGCTAGCACTAATCTTAAGGCGAATCCGACGGTCAAAAATTCGACAGTTTTCCCCCCGTTTACTGTCGACAGTAAACTAGCAATTCCGTTAACTAATTAGCTTCATTTGCAAGAAAGAAGGCACCTGTCAAATACTTGCAACTTGCTGCCATGATAAATTCCGTTAACTAATTAGCTTCATTTGCAAGAAAGAAGGCACCTGTCATACTTGCAACTTGCTGCCATGATAAAAATGCCCTTTTCTCTCTCGTGTCATTTTGTTTCTAATCTATCTATCTATCTATCTATTCTGTCTTTTCTGTCTATGTATACCTATACTAATCATACTAATCAGACACTTTCTAGCTACGAGCTCCCACGTTAATTAAAAAGATCTAGCTATTGATTAGATGGATGATACTATCATTACCGTAGATCCTATCTATATTTTATGTTGTGGGGCCTTACCATCAATCGGATATAATGACATGTTAAACAAAACATATTAATTTACCTTCTAATCATGTCACCTAAATCAATTAATTAGAATCAATTACGGTACAAGGTGGGAATTTCTCTAAGACGTAACAGCCAATGCTTTCCCATCTAACCTGCAATTACCATCCAAGCGATATCACGTAAATTAACTGGAGTCATATACGGTCTCTCTCTCCCTATATATATATATATATATATATATATATATATATATATATATATATATATATATATATATATATATATATATATAATTTTCTCAATTATATATATATTTCTTGTGTGCCCTAATTAATTAGTTGGAAATTGCAATAATTAAGAAGCTGGTGTGGAACTGTGGGTGTGTATTATATTATACTACTTGTATACTACATTCATCTCTGGATGTGCTAGATAGTACAGTTTGCTTATCTTCCTCCATGCATTAGCATCATAGCATGTGACACCTGAGGTGAGCAAAACTTGCATTAAATTAGCATGGCATTCGTACTCCCTGCTTTTCCCACGGAGCGATCATCTTGGAAAACCTAGCTAGCTCGCTGCTGCTGGTGCTGGTGCCATGGTGCACTGGTGCGTGCGCATTCACTTTAATCGTACACACCAACGTTCAAAAAACAAACCCAGCCACCGAGCCATGTGGTGTGTAGACCAAGTGACTAACCGGTACTATATGCTTTCACATTTGGTTAGCACATATATGTACCAAAAAGAACTCAAAAAAGATCATGGGAGGAATTAATTAAACCATTTAAATCAATTCATGTGTTGATCCATTAATTGAATTAATTTATACTTGATAATATAATACTACTAAAATTTTTCATATAATAATATTGATTTCGGTCCATAAATTAATACATGCATAGGCAGTATATGATGATACAACGTAATACCACGAGAAGACCCTCCTGCACACACCTTTTTGTTAGATAGATATTCATATGCATGCATATACCAAACGATCAATAATTTATAAACTAGAAGAAAACTCCATATTTACCCTATGAGTTTTTTACCCCTGATTATCTCATCTTATGAGAAAATTCCAAACCCTTGGGTTATCATTTTGATCTCCTATATGTATATATGTACTTCCTCCGTCCCAAAGTACTTGTCACATTGAGTTTTTGTTTGTAAATTTTAATTATTCGTCTTATTAAAAATTATGAAATTATTATTTATTTTGTTTGTGACTTGCTTTATTACCAAAAGTACTTTAAGTATGACTTGCCCTATTTTATAATTACAATAATTTTTTAAATAGACGAATGGTCAAAAGTTGCAAGCAAAAAAAGTCAAAACGACCACAAATTTGGGATGGGGGTAACAGTTGTGAGTTGACCGTTGGATTTTTTAAAAAAAAATTACTTCATTATGCGCTACTTACATCAAAAACATAAATCTCAATATAAATAAAGTACTTTAAAATAAAACTAAATGGACAAAATTATTTTCCATCAAAAACTGAAAAAATAAAAATAATTATTTTAAAAAGTTTATAAATAAATTTATTGACTCCAAACAAGAGTTCCATCAAGATGTTGAACACCAAAATGATTGTCTGTTTAGGTTTGAAATTTGGAGAAAATATAATACGGGTTTCACATATTTGACTTGAAATTTTATCTAAAAAATTAAAATTTTGATTTTACAAAATTTGGTCAAATAATTATATCTCCTTATTTTACATCTGATTCTATTTTTTTCACAATGAGAAAATATATTTTTTATCAGTAAAATAGCACATAAGTTAAGTACGAGAGTAGTTCAATATAGTTATATTGAAAAGAAAAAAATAATGGTTAAAACATTGTAAACTAAAGGAATGTGTAGAGAGGGGATAAGATAAAAGGTCGAGGGCTTATTAACTCATTTTTTTTAATTAAAAAAGGTTATTCCTTATTCAGATGTAACCTATTACAGCTCATATCTATTTGAATATTTTCAAGCATAGTAGCAAACTATATTATATTACGATAAGGCCATAATCTTAATATTATTCTCATTTTCTCTGTTCTCTTCTCTCTTTTTCTTCCAACTTTTCACCAATAATTTCTCCAGCCATTTTTCATCAGTATTTGCATTTGTTTTAATTTTAATAAAAAATAATAAATGAACAAATGCCCAAGCCAAGGTCACTACTCGCACGGCACGCCTACTCCTCATAACCGTGTGCACATGTTCAGTAAGTGTATGGCTCACGTGGACCGGGATGCCGATCCAACATCCAGCAATAGAATTTCATTAGAAAATCAACATGCCGGTTGGCGCTTCCACTGATTAATCTATGTGTATAACCTTTAAAAACCATATATTGTTAATATACTAATATTTTAGTTTTTTTTGTGATTTTTAGCATCAGAGTGCTTAGATAAGACTCTATGTATGGATCCAACACCAGTATTGTTTATTGATTTTATCAGAATTGTAATGTTTTTCAAAAGTTGAAATATCTAAATATTATTTATTTTATAGTACAAATAAAAATACATATATTTAGAATCTACATATTATTTATTTTATATTATAAAAAAAATACATATATTTAGAAAATTGTTATCAGGGTTATAGAGATCGATTCAATCTTAAAAAAGAGCAAATTGTTCCTATCATTTATTTTTCTATTTACCATTTTTAGTTTATTGAAATATAAGATATGTGGTCATGATGCTTGCCCCGAATAATTTGCAAATAATTTTAGAAAAAGTATTTTTTCCCTTTTTTTAAATTTTCTTCCCTCTTCTTTTAGGTGTTTGCACTGGTTTGATCACGCATTGTTGGATTATGGTGCCGCATGGCCCATCTGCACATATGGAGTAGCTCTTATTCTCTCTCTTTTCAATTCACCATCGTAACTTGTGCGCTTCCCAGTTTTATAGAGAGGGTTTCTTACCTAGCGCTCTTTTAGCCGCTTGTATGTCACCATGGGTTGCTCACCCAAAGGATCGTGAGAGACACCAATTAGCTAGCATGAAACCAACCAGCATAAGATAGGTTTTTAGAGAGGGTTTCTTACCTGGCGCTCTTTTAGCTGCTTGTATGTCACCATGGGTTGCTCACCCAAAGGATTGTGAGAGACACCAATTAGCTAGCATGAAACCAACCAGCATAAGATAGATAGATAGATAGATAGATTGCAAAGGGGAAAAATATGTTGGGAAACCTCTGGAATCTGGATGATGTGCCTTTTGTTTGCTTCTTGGTATTTCTTTTCATAGGGATATTCTCTACATTTATATCAAAGTGGATAGATAATTGGGAAGTCTCTATAAATTGGATTTATCTTTTTCTTTTATTTTGCCTATTTCTTATGCTTAATTTTCTTAGATTTATCTCAAAATTTAATATCGCCATGTGGCTCAATAAGATGGCTCGAGATACAAGCTAGTTTTAGAAAGATAGAAATTCCGTGCGTCTTTTGACGCGCTCATGTTATAGCCTGTCCGCATTGTTTCTGTGATTAGAAAGTAGAAATTTTGAAATTTTTTAAAAGTATAATTTTCTTTTGTTAAATTTTGAAAATCTTTTAAGTTTACTCTATTTTTTGTCTGAACTATTTAGGGTTCCTTTGTAGAGTAAAATTATAATTGTATTGTCTATTAATTGACAAAATAGGTGATAATATTTTACTCCCTCCATTCCATAATATAAGGTACAACCACTTTTTTTAATGTTCCATAATATAACGCATGCATGCATGTAAGCAATTAACTATGATCTTTTCTCCATTAAATTATTACTTTTTTTAAATCCTCTACTCTCATGTTCTCTAATTCTATTGGATACATGTATTATATTTATTAGGATGATCCAAACTACAAGATAATAATAATTATTTCTTGGTCTTTGGGTTAGAGGTGGTTATGCCTTATATTTTGGAATGGAGGGAGTAAAAGGCATTTGTTTGCAAATATATATATATATTTTATGAGCTAAAGGATTTAATATAAGTATCTATGTTGGAAAAAATTATACTTGTTGATAAAAATTAAAGTCTAACCGGACCCCACTGATCTATACCTGATATTTTGCTCCTTAGTAAAATTCTTTTAAGCCCCATCAATCCTTCTAGATCCTTCCCCACTTCTCCTTTGCATTTTCTCTTTTCTCTCTGTGTAAACTATAGTATCTAGGTCTATTTTTTTTCTTAGTCATGTTTGATTCTCTTTTTGCCTATGGATGTTTATTTCCTTTTTCTATCGAGCCATGTAGGACTCAGGAGATGGTTCAGCACTTCAGCACTGTTACCATATTTTTGCGCTTATTTTTTTCTCTCGTATAATTTCAAGATTTATTTGTAGTGTGAAAGGTGCCACGTGGCCCAATCATCGTTTGCATGCACAGCCAGCATTAAAAGATAATACTAGAAAATAGACGCGCCAGTTGGCGCATCCTCTGATTATATAACATGCGTGTGCTATTTAGTGCTTCTTCCAAGTGAGGACACATGAGCTGGCGTTTTCCGCGGATTATACATGCCCATATTCTTCCTAGCAAGGACTATTTAAAGGTTTCTAAATTTGAAAACTAAATCAAGTAAAAGAGTAATGCATTTGGTCATAATTCCTCCGTTTCACAATGTAAGTCATTCTAGCATTTTCTACATTCATATTGATGTTAATGAATCTAGCTAGATATATATGTCTAGATTCATTAACATTAATACGAATGTGAGAGAGGCTAGAATGACTTACATTGTGAAACAGAGGGAGCATCATTTAACTTTAATGAATAAATAAATGTAGCCTAAGAGAAAATATTTTGAATATTAAATAATATTTAATTTTGCATTGAACATGCATAAATACTGATTATGTATTTTTATTTTATTTTACTTATTATTCATGTCTAGTTGACTTTGATCTAACTTGGTCAGTTGGTCTCATGGTCCATCGGCCCAATCGGCATATATTTGGCACAATTAGTCAGTCCAGGAGTAAGGAGACCACCAGACGTCTTCTCGTGTTTCTCAATGGATCGATGGACCTCTATCTCTCTAGCTTAATTCTTTTTCTCTCTCAAATAAGTTGTTTGGGATTTATCTGTTAATTCAGAGGTGACACGTGGTCCAATCAATACTGCCGCCAGCATTAGATAGATTGATTAATAACTCGCCAAATTTCATAAATCGGAAGGAATCCGCGTGCTTTTCGGATACCCGCTTCAAATCGGACTCCGACTCCGACTCGCTATATAACCCTAAATCCCCTCCCTATTAGCCCTAATCCCCTATTAGCCCTAAACTTCACAAATCACAACCGCATCGATCGACTCGACTCGACTCGAGCCATGTCGTCTTGGATTCTCCCCAGCTGCTTCTTCCCCCGCCGCTCTGCCGCCGCCATCGCCGCCGCCGTCGTCCCGGTGGCGACTAAGGAGGAGTTGCTCGAGCTGGAGAGGCGGCTGTGGGACATCGCCCCCGCGGCGGCGTACGAGCTGCAGAAGCGGCGGCACTGGACGCCGGAGCAGGTGGCGCGGGAGGCCGAGAAGAATCGGTGGATCGCCGAGAAGAAGCGCCGGATCGAGAAGGAATCCAAGCGGCAGCAGCGGAGGAGGAACTCCGGCGACTCCGCCGCCGCCACCACCACCGTCCTCCTCGACGGCGCTGGCGTCAATCTTGACAAGGTGCTCGGCGAGGACTTCGAGAGGAAGCGGTTCTACGAGGAGATCCGGCTGCAAGCCGAGACCCGCCGCCGTGCCACGCCGGAGGAAGAGCCCTCCACCGCCGCGGTCGTCGTGACGGAGGAGGACGACGAGGAGAGCGACGACGACGACGTCCCCGCCCGCGGCGAGGAGGGCTACCTCGAGAGGCGCCGGGAAATCCTGGGACGCTACTGCCTCACGCCGGCGCACGATCCCGCGGGCAGCCGAGCAGACATCAAGATCGGCGAGGAGGATGGAGGCAGCTGGTCGCCGTTTTTGATCGCTCGCAACCTCGGCCGCCGGATCACCCTCCGGGCGGCGGACTGACGCTGACAAGGCGGAGACGACGACGACGACGCGGCCAGCCAACGAGGCACCGAGATAAGATAGCTGCAGGGCTTCTAGTTGGATGAACTACTAGTCATGTAATCTATTGATCCCAAGTTGTGATCAACATGGTTTTGCACGAATTTGTGCTATGTAAATGCTAAGAATGTATACAGTAATGTTCTTTTTGTAAAAACACAGGGGATTCATCAAAATCCCCTGTTCAATTCAATTTATAATAAAATTAGGTGAAAATTACATTGCAACTCAAAACGAATCTTGTGCTTTGATGATTGGTTCTGCAATTTTACTGCAAATCTGAAATTCTGAAGAGTGAAGATGGAAGTTGTCTGATGTATTCAGCAGAGAAACCTGACTAAAAACCTGACATTAAGTCATGGACTAAGACATTATTATGGTAAAACTTTTTTTGTGAAGTTTGTTTTCTTTGAGGTAGTAGGAGAACTTTCTAAAATTGTTGTATGTTGTTCAGAAATTTAACTCTGAGATGTAATTCAAGTTTGATTAACTTTGTACTAACAACATATGTTCTTAACCATGTTACTTTTTTTACATCTTGAATGTAATTACATGTTAATCTCTCCAGGGAATATGGCACACAAAAAATTATCTTATGCGCGTACATTTGAACTGAATTTTTAACCACATCGTCCTCTTCCCCAACATATCGAGCCCACGAGCAGAGCAAAGCAGAGGCACATAGATGCACCTTCCATCAACGTCATCAGGGACTTCACCAAGATCTTGATTACTCGTGAAGGCCGGAACCACGAACACTGGTGCCCTGTCAGCAACCGAGCAGATTTTTTTTTTACTGAAAAAGGTAGAGAGACTCTACCTTATAACCATTGTATTAATGGTAGTCAAGGTGTTGCATAAAGAGTTACAAAAGAACCGGATGAAGAGGGAGGAATAGAAGAAGAAGAGAAAATAAGAAGGAAAAAAGGAACCGAGCAGATTTTGGTTCAGAACAAGTGAGATTCAGATAATCGGACTAGTGGCTAACTAACTAGGAACCTTAACACAGCAAAATAGTAAAGTAATTGATGAAATCGAGCTGGATTTGACAACATATAGAGTGCAGCGCAAGAACAAGAAATGAGGAATAAAAACTTTTCGCATAGTTTGTTTGTGACTGCTTCGTGGCTTTATATCGAGTCCAGACTCCAGAGCTACGCGATAAAGAATGATGACTACAGTACGGCAAACAAAGCAATCTGTAGTCCGTCGCGGCGCTTTGTAGCCCTTGGATCTCCATAACCATCCCAGCGAACCGTTATCCTTTAATCCCAACCGTTCA
Organism: Oryza sativa Japonica Group; assembly: GCF_034140825.1. Classification (NCBI taxonomy): domain Eukaryota; kingdom Viridiplantae; phylum Streptophyta; class Magnoliopsida; order Poales; family Poaceae; genus Oryza; species Oryza sativa. The sequence goes on from NC_089046.1 coordinate 4,776,088, forward strand.
TCCACTCTCCCGTGTATAACACACAGCCGCGTTCTGATTTCTGAATCTTCAAGTTTCTTCAGTTATGCAATCTTCAGAGTCTCACGCGCGTGGCGCAGCGGAGGCATCCGCCGTTTTGTGCCAAGCATTATACATGTTGTTACTAGATCCTACTCACCCAGATATATCGTCTTTTCCTTAACCCTCTTTATCCCACACTCTTATCCGTCCTGCACATCCATCTTATAGAGCAGGTTTATAGGAGCTTGTGCCAGTGCTTGTTCTTCGCTAAGCACCTGCTCCTCTCTATCCCTCTATCTTTTCCTATTATACTTGCTCTTAAGACCACAAGCCTCTATAGCAGGGTTGTCATCACTATGACTTCGGCGCAACTATGCCATGTTGACTTTAAAAGTCAACTCCTTTTGACTTACAAGCAAGCCAAGTAAATACTCCTAATAAGGCCGAGTTCGCCACAATAAATTGTCTGAGATAGTATCGTTCTCCCCAAACATATTTTCGAAAATGCTAAATGATACGTTTTATAAAAAGTAGTTAAATATAAAAATTTCTTTAGAAAACCAAATAAATTCATTTTTAATTTATAATTTTTAATATTTAATTAATCCTATGTGCTAATAGTGATCTATTCCGTTTTAATCAGCATTCGGCCACACTACGTTGGCTCCCCGACACGTGCCAGCCACACTGACCAAATGTAGCTGCCAGCTGGGCCCCACTGCCACTAGGACGACGACACCACAGAAGCTGCTTACACGTTCCCTTTCATCCGTTCGTCAAATTTTTTTAAAGTTTAAATTTCGCAGGTAAGCACGGTTTCCAGAGTTATTTTGATTCTGTTTCGAAGGACCCATGGATTGAAATTTGAAAACTCCTGGTGTTTTTCGAGTCGGAGAACAGAGTAGAATTTCCAGGTCCAAAACATCTTTAATTGTAAATTTTACAGCTCAACATGGCTTCTAGAGTTTTTATTCGATTCGGAACGTGGATTGAAATTTGAGAGTTCTGATGCTTTTCAACTCAAACGAATTATGTTCTTTTGCAAACAGAGAGGATTGATCAAGATCCCCTGTTCGAATTATGAGGAAATCAGGGGAAATTGCATAGGCAACTCAAACGAATCTTGTGCTTTTTGATGGTTGGTTTTGCAATTCTAGTGCAAGTCTCTGAAATTCTGAAGATGGAACTCCAAACACATGTGTTCCTGCATGCTTGTGTTTGTTTTTGACGGTCTGATGCATCTGAAATTTCACTTGGGATCATCCACAGCACTGAATTATTCCTAATGAATTATTCAGCGGAGATATGATTTGCTGAATCGTTGCATTTGCACCCGCCTGAATAAAAACCCTGAAATTTAGTACTCGACCAAAAGAGGAGTCCTCAAATCAAATGGAGCACAAGATTCAGAAATTTCAGATGTTTATTTCGGACCTGTTCACTTTGATGCAATTTTCAACCTTACCAAATTTTGGTAAAGTTGTCAAAAAATGGCTACATTTAGTTTGCTACCAAATTTTGGTAACTATATAAGAAATCCTGCCAAAATTTTAGCAATGCCAAATTTTGATAAGGTTTTTTTTGGCATCAAAGTGAACAGGCCCTTCGTGTCCAAAATCCTGTCCCCAAACAGCGCATTCTGTTGTACCGTCACTCATCCGAACAAGGGACCCATTTGCATAATTTTAACCCGCGGCCAACTTGTACCATCAGATGATAAGCTTGCGGACCGGATTAAAGCACACGGGAAACTAAAAGTGATAGTAATACGATCCAAACTATCTTTGTGTTTAACTTTTTTTCACGCAGTTTTGTTGTTGTTGTTGTTGTTGTTGTTGTTGTTGTTGTAATACACAAAAACTACAACGCTCGCAGCTAATGGTAGCGAGTAGCGACCCAAACGTGGAGGGACTCATCTGCATAATTCCAGCACGAGGCCATCTGAGAGCCGTTAGATGACGAGCGTGCGGTCCAGATCCTACGGCGTCTCTCTCTCGCCTCGCCTCCGGTGATTTCGACGGTAGCCGTTAGCTGTACCCCCAAAATGTACAATCACGCACTAAATTCGAATCCAAAATTTTCGCCATAAATTTTGCACGTATTTGCCCCCACGTACACGCCGCCCGCATTCACTGCGTGCTGCTCGCATTTGAACTGAATTTCAAAACCACCTCGTCGTCTTCTTCCCCCCAAATCTAGCGAGCTCGCTCACGAGCAGAGCGAGGCAGAGGCAGATGCACGTGTGCTTCCATGGCGGCGGCGGCGGCGGCGGCGGCAGGCTCGCCAAGTCATTCAACGTCATCAGCGACTTCACCAAGATCTTGATTGGTCGTCGAGGTGGAGACCACGCGCTGGCGCGGCGGCGGCGGATGCGGCAATGCAAGGATGCCGCGCCGGCCGCGGCGGCGGCGGCGGTGGCGTCCGCGTCCGCCAAGATCGCGCCGGAAGAGGAGGGGGAGGGGGGTGGAGGAGGTAAGGAAGAAGAGTTCTGCGACAAGTGCTGCTCGGCTCTGTCGGGAGGCGGTGGCGCGGAGGAGGAGGCGGCGGCGGAGGGTGAGCGGGAGTGGGTGGCGGAGCCGGAGCCGGGGGTGTTGCTGACGCTGGCGCCGCGCGCCGACGGCGTCAGCAACCGGCTACGGAGGATACGGTTCAGGGAGGAGGTGTTCGACGCGTGGGCGGCGCAGTGCTGGTGGGCGGACAACCACGACCGCATCGCCGAGCTCTACTGCCTCGTCAAGCCCGACGACGACGACGACGAGGAGGAGGCGATAGCCGCGGCGGAGGCGGCCATGTTGCCGGCCACCCCATGCCAATCCGAGGCGGAGGACGACGACGACGACGACGGAGCAGAGTCGTCGTCACGGTCGCCGTCGACGTCCACCTTCTCCGGTGGCCCTTCCAGCGGCAGCGGCGGCGGGTCAACCGGCACGTTGGGCTCGCCGATACTGGGCCTCGTCACCGCGCCCAACACCACCGGAGGCGGCGAGCACGACGCCGTCCGCGACCAGCACCAGCCGACGGCGGCGACGTGGAGGGAGTGGGTGGAGGAGTACGAGCCCGGCGTGTTCATCACCGTCGGAGCCTATCCCGGCCACCGCCTCCAGCTCCGGTGCGTCGAGCTCAGGTACGCCGCACTTTCTATCGCAGCTCCGGCGTGTTCATTCATCCATGGCGTGTGTGACTGATTGCGTCATGCTGACGTGTACGGGTCGTTGACTTGTGCCGTGCTGACGTGTGCGCGATCGTTGACTTTTGTCGCAGCCGCGAGAAGTTTGGCGAGGTGAAGGCGAGAGTTTGGTGGGAGGAGAACAAGGCCAGGCTGCACCACCTCTACTCTTTCTGAAGCCTTAATTTTCGAGGCTATTTATGATAAATTTTGTACAAATTACAAGTGAAATGAGGAGGTTCAATGATTTTGCAATTCCCGTGCTTAACCCTGCTTGCTTTCTTGGAGGAATTTTGCAGGAAACAGGCATGGATTCTATAGGATATATTCACTTGAATCAGATAATTTCTTTTAAAATTACCGTAGAAGATATATTCACTGGAATTTGTTAATTTCTTTTAAAATTACAGTAGAAGTTTTCCATCCCAAATGAGGCTTAAACAGATTTCCGTGAAAACCATGTAAATTTCGAAAACAATAGTAATCATACGATGCATATGTCATTTATAGCGGGAATACATATTACTCGTCTTATTGCTATAGTGAAACAGTGATCATACTACTCGCACTGGCTTAATTATTTTCTGTTTCTATTGTTCATGCAAAATACAAAGGGTTTAAAATTAAATATTAGGGCACAGCTAGCTTAGCCGATCTTGGGAGGTCTGGCGACCTTGTCGTCCGAGTCGACGAAGACCCTGACACGGCCGGCGTTGTAGTCCGTGGTGACGAAGGCGTCGGCGGGGACCACCTGCACGTCCAACTCCGGCCTCTCCTCTCCGATCTTCGTCTTCGCCGCCTCCGACGACACGCCGACCAACTCCGGCCACGAATCCTTCGCCGCCGACGGCGACACCACCACGCCACCGCCGGCAGCCGCCGCCGCTCCGCCTCTCTCCATTTGTTGGCACGGTGTTTGTGTAGTTGCGAGTTGGAGAATGCACAAGGGATTTTATAGATGAGGCCTGAGGCACGGGACGATTTGAGTGTTAGAGGCGACGATATGGACAAACACATGGCAACTCGATGCAATAATCTCTTATATTTTCAGTGCAACACTGGAGAGTAAAAAAAAGCAAATGACTTTGGCCGGCCGGCAGGATACACTAGTCTAAGATGCATGGTTAACACCTAACCTAGGGTTCTGAAATCACTACTAGGTACCAAGAAAACAAGTACAAATAATGAGTACCAAAAGAAAACGATGGAAACCGTTCGTGCAATTTGATAATGAAATTCTCATGGTCATATCGGCAAAAACATCGAACGGCAGTTCTTTCATTTCTGGGAAGCAAGACGAAGCGTCTGTTTGTATAATCAAGATGCATCGCAGGTGAACGTTTGCTAATTTACTTGGCACGACTTTGGCTGTGTTTAGTTCACATAAAAATTGTAAGTTTGGTTGAAATTGAAACGATGTGACAGAAAAGTTGGAAGTTTGTGTATGTAGAAAAGTTTTAATGTGATGAAAAAGTTGAAAGTTTGAGGAATTATTTTGGAACTAAACACGATGAAACTGATCTAAGTCAGTACGTCACCCAGAAAAAAGAAAACTCACTCGAATGGAAACTCGACCATACCTCAACCCATCATAAAATGAGGGAAAGCCGTAGGATTACCAACACTCTACTGTTCACTCAGCCTCACCGATCAAAACATTCACACAAACCTCCTACTACTAGGAACCATATGCAATATGCAATGCAAATACCAGTCCATCAGTATGCCCACAAGAATCCTCATCAACGGCTTGTTCTGGCAATCATCCATCAACCACAATTGTGCAGTCGATTCAGGAAACAAACAGTCATTGAATGGAGTCCACATACCGGAATCAACCCCAGAAACATGTCAGATTGCATGTGATGCAGGGAGGGACAAACAACGCATGGAAAGTGGTATCTGCAGTCCTGGGGCTGGGGAACTCTTGGTTTCCTTTGGATGAAGAATGTCACGTGCCTGTGGTTTACGATGGGTTTTGAACCTTATACATCAGTGAGATGTTGGACTTGAGCCACTAGGTAGGTGTAGGCCCATCTTGTCATAGTCAGATTCCTTCCACCTCGAACTCTTGTTTTTCCTCCAATCTGTTTATTCTGCTTGGGCATGATGCTGACAATTGTTCGGTTCAGGACACAAGTCCATTTCAGTTATATATACAAGCTTCAGAGAAGATGTGATATCACATGGGGACCTGGGAGATCTTCATTTCAAGCAACACTCTTAACCAAAATGAAGCAGGTACAGTATCCGCTTGTTATCAAGAAGGTTGATGGAACTTGTCCTAGTCTCTTCGTTTTCCATAAGAACCATCATCATCAATACCGCTACACAACATGGCCTCGATCAAACAGAGTTAAGAAAGGCTTTCAGTTCAACCTTATAATAGTTCCTGCCTCACATCTTTCCTGAATGCAGCACACGATGAGAGCAACTTGTTATAATCTTGACAAGCTGGCAGCTGAAAGTTTCTACAGCTCCGTAGTACATAATCAATATCTACTATCCTTTCTCCCAAAAGAACAATGCCTGCTTATGAATCAATCATCCGAAGGTGTCACATTCATCTCCATCAAGCATTAATACTGTAGATGCTTATGCATTCTCCTGGTTGATTTAACATTTTGCTCGTGTCTCCAGTTGATGGAACATTTTCGTGTCTTGAGATCAGAAAGTTTAGATATGCCGATCTGTTGCTTGTCCAAAGAGCACATGCCTAGAAGCATAACTGATCTGCTAGAGAAGATTCGGCATCAGCAGCTCCCCGTATTACTGTTTTCTTCAAGCAGATGTCCCTGTCTTCTCATTAATGCAATATATCTTCAGTCAGAGGGACAGACCAACTAATGATTTCAACCTGCATGGTCAAAAACAGCGTTAGACATTTATTGGAAAACAGAAAGGCATAAGCAGTTGTGTAAATAGTAAACAAGAAGCTATTGTAATAGGAGAAAAGCAGCACATACTACAGAAATTATACTTTGATTACTCATGAATATAACAGAAACCACTTAATCACTTAACATAAACATGTCAATAGGCATCAATCTGATAATAAACAGAAGGGAGACGAGTAGGGTAAAAACAAACTGGAACTCATATGCAGCTAAAATGTTCAGGAAGAAAACAATGTGCAATTTATACATGCAAAAAAAGAGTTTGTATTAAGTTGATCCTCTCCATGGATTTAGATCAAAGGTTACATGCTAGATTATAGTCTCAATTTCATCAAAGCTGTTCCGCTTCCATTTCCTAACTGCACTGTACCATGTACCCAGGTTTATCACATAACAAGATAAATCGGTACACTGAGATTTCATGTTATCCAATGTAGTTCCAGTAGAAGTTTTGGAGATGCAGCAAGGATATCACTCCAGTTTTTAAGCCAGCAGAAATTTGAAATTAGAAGAATAATTCTCGAGATACAGATTAGTAATCTTCAAACAAAACATTGCAGGAAATTTGGTCTTATACCCTTAGTTGATTCAATTGTTGTATCTATTATCTAGAATTTGAATAAAATAAATCTAAGCTACATATACATCCAAATCATAATATTCTTGAGATCATGGACTAACATTTCAAAAACCCTACCACGAATTCAACAAAACTCTGCTTCAATAAAGGATGCTGCTTTCTAACAGTACATTTTTTAAAAAGTCCAACCATGTGTGAAATTATAACAAACATGTGACTACCATTTTCATGACAAGTTTAACAGCATTTTTTTTCCCAAAGAAGTGCCATGTTTTCTTCAGTAGTTCTGTTTAGCAACACAGTTCACACAGATGTAGAGTACCATAATGTTTCTCTCAAACTAGTGAAACAAAACAAGCAACAGCATTAACCATGAAAAGTTAGCTGCTTTCTATTCTATTCCCATAATTGTTTGCAAACAAAAAGGGGAAACCATAGTCAATTTTTCCTGTCACGTAAAAAGAAAGGCTTTACACGACATCTATCTCTTCTGAGCAACCTCTTTTGGATTCTTAGGAGCACCCTTGCATACTGTCTACATTGGGTTCTTTATTATATTATCTCATTTGAGGGACTTTTAGGAACGTTCAGACTATATTTAGTCTATTTTGGAATTTACTGTCTCCTTTTTATTAGGGAGGCGGTTAAGGACTTGAGAAGATAGAGGAGAGTGCCATGCACCGATTTCCGGAATAACATTCATCACTCAAAGCCCCATGCCCTCACGAGGTTTACAAGCATCATCGACACTATGGACACCGCACACCACAGTGAGCATGTTTCCAAATCTATCGTGTCAAACTGCATTCTCAAACACCCTCTAGCTTTTACGTAATCAAATATGATCATGCCCACAGGAATGTCATGCCACTACCATCTTCTCAATTCCAGCAGACGGCTTCGCCTTGTCATCATCTTCTACCTAGTGAGTCCAATTACTTGCATCAAACTGCATTCTCGAACGCCGCTATATTGTTGTCATTCCTTCAATCATACTTTCTCTTTCATAGGAATGCGACACCACTAAATTTTTCCTCAGCTCCAGCAGATAGCACTGTGTGGCCATCATCTTTCTCCCTAGCTAAGTCTCCAATCATCTTTATCCCTCCCTCCCCACTGCCAATGCATGGCTCTATCGTTTGGATATCACAGTACAAATCTATTGAAGTTTGTGTCATCATCTCTTAGTGGTTTGCTGTCCTGGAATTTGATTTTTCAAACACCTGCCTTTTCCAATGATGGTAGAACCGGATCCAACACTTTCAGGATATCTCCCCATGCTACGCTCAGCATGTCCCACCATCAGAACTAACCTAATGTAATCTAACCTATCTTCAGTACGGACAACACTTAATATCTTGCAGTGGAATACATCTACCAGATTACGCTCTGCAAAGCTCCTCACTCAGCACACAATCTATATCCAAGTCCCCATCGCACTCCACAAGTTTGGGACGACCCCTTTCTTAAGGGCACCTTAACAAAAGGCTTCCCTACTAAACCAGTACATTAGGTACGGGATGACTGCTCAAGATTTGTTGTCCTCGAGAACACAATCAACAATGCCTCCCATACATTGTATGACGAAATGACTCCTCACTATCCAAGGCAAGTGCATGGTCTATCACCCATCACTTACATCTAAGCACTGCGGCACTCGCATGGTGCCTTACTTTGCCCCTTCTATGATGCCATCACCAGCAAGGCGACTGATAAAACCACCCCTTCACTAACTCATTCCATTATTTGGGGCTCCCGCATGTTCACTAGACAAGAGCACAATTATCTCACTGCTTCTCTCCCTTCCACCCAGCACCCCTAGCTCGTAGGGCCATATGTTGGGTATGTTACCACTAGCTCAAAACCCACCAGATCATTATTCTAATGTGGCAACCTTGTTAACACATGGAAAAACCATCAACCTATTACCTATCACACCACTTAAGCAATACAAAATGTCAGATGAGTGGTTTTATAGTTGGAAGTGTTGGGTAGACTAGGGGTCATATGGACATATTTCTTGCCAAAACATTAATCATATGTTACCTAAAGGCACAAATGCCGCATTCAGCTAAGCTTATTCATGGCAATAAATCAACATATATGGGGATAACCATCTGAAGGAGAAGCCTCATCACCAACAAGGTTTCTTGGAATATGGCATATTAACTGCTTCACTAAGTTCCAAAAGGTATCAACCAGAAGAACAGTTAAGTATAGGCTTGGTTCTAAATTTCCAATGGTACAGGATCTAAAATCACCAATTCTCAGAAGGAAAATGATATCTAGCATACGATATGGGTTACTCTAGAGCAGCAGAGCTGACTCAAATATCCTAAGAGCATGCAAGCTAACATTTTACTAGAGGTTAAGGAAGCTGCATTATAAGAATAGAACAGATAAAAACTTAGTGCAACTTCTGCTGTGGATGAAGAAACTACTTGCCTCATGGTTGCCAAGTCATCACCAGCTTGTCTGTGTCATTTGAAAACATCAGAACGGTCTCTGTAATTCGATCAATTTTATTATCATTTCCTGTTCTCCACAAAAGCTATACCCCATGAACCACCAACACAACTTAATATCCATAAGCTCTTTACATGGACCTTGTATGTTAAAGGGTGCACCCATGTAGCCCAAAAATTGGAAGGTAACCTCTTCAGCCACCTTGTATTCAGATCTGCAGCATGCTTTAAGAAGTCTATTGCAGACAGGCAGAGCACACCAAATTTCCATTGGCTGCAACCATACAGAACCACTGATATCATTTCCCCTTATTGAGGCAGCGTTCCAGAGCTAAAGAGTTCATACAGTTCAGGCATGATACACTATTTTGTAGATATATGGTCTTTCCAGGCTTAGGCAAATGACACTCCGCAAATTTGAACCAAACATGGTTATGCAGACCTTTCCGGTAGTCGATCAGCAATGCCCAGGTTCCAAAATACAGAAAATGGACCAAAATGCCAATCAGCGTCCATAGTGCTCATCTTGAAGATATCACATTTAGAACAGGAGGCAGGTTCATCTAGTTGCAATTTAGGCATGTAACTCAGAAGGAACCACTTTATGCATCTCTAACACCTGGTTGATGATAGTCATGCATAGTTCCACCTACACTTTGCAAGAATTTATTTTGCCCGTCATCATTCCAAGAGTACAAGGTAAAGGGCAAATTTAGCAACAGTGATGCTTCACTATGTACAGCTTAACATCACCTAGAACGTTCCACCATGAACCCCGAAAAAGGCTAGTAGCAGCAACTCAAATATTAACCTCAGGTTTTGGTAGTACACAAACTGCTGGTATCAAAACTCCACTTCCAGAAAGCAGAACTGCTAATACATGTTGAAGTTGGATGTCCCAGTAGACAATCCAGTACAGGACAAGGCCAACTTGACAAGTAGCGAAGTGGCCACTCTGGTAATCTGACCTCAGGTAGCAAAGTGGCACGTGGATCAGAGTTGCAGCCACCGTGGTAATCTGACCTCAGGGAGCACAAGGTGATATGCTCATGCATATGTAAAGCTATACAGGTTAATATTACCTGTAGACTTCTAAAATGGCCAAATATGTTCCTGACTGACCACTAGATCTATTGAGATGTACAATGGTGAAAACCTAGTACCTGCCAAGTCTGTGACTAAGCTCACTCTCTATAATACGACATGAGATTGAAACTATGGTCTCAGGACACGCAGTCCCAAAATATTTTAGGAGCGGTCAGAATAATATCAGACTTAATAATTAAAATTTAAACCCCATAAGTGAGAAGCACTTTCTAATCAAGCTCACAAAAGGTATGTAAGAACAAGTTCCACTTCCACATGAACAGTTCACAAGGATAGGAAATGTGAAATACTCATCATTCATGTGTCCAAAGGCAAACAAATTCAGATGAACAACTTAGGTAGGTAAACTACATCATATAAGTTGAGCCAAAACCCCCCAAAAAGGGAAGGCAACCATGATCCTAAATATAGACTTCTTCGAGGTATGATGGCCTTAAAGATTGACTGAGGCAAATAACTTCTAACACAACAAACATCACTTCTATTTTGCATCCCCTTCTGCTGATAACAGTCTTTGGTTCACTGATACATTATACTTTGAAATATGCAGCGGTTGACATTAATCTAGCCATCATCTTATCGCAATTCACTATTGGTAAAAGCATTGACCTACGTCAACCTAGATAAGAAAAGTATGGTATCTGAAGAAAATGCCGTTTGGGAATTTGGCAAGAGAGCTCGACAAAAAACAGCTTGCTGCCCATGTGACCATGTTTGATGAAATCTAGTAACAAGTAATAAACGCTTGAAATAATCTAGCATAAAGAGACTAACGCCCTTAACATAGATACCATTGCAAAACTAAAAGTGAGAGAAACAATAAATTAGTTATTGTCAAGAGTAAAATCTAGGGTATAGACCCATACTAGTAAACACAAGCAACAATGTGTATTCATTTCATAAAAAGCTCACTGGTTTTTTTTCAGAATGACATGTAATACATGATGGAAGGAACATTTCTCTGATATGCTTAATTATATCTCCACATAGAATTCAGACTTCATGCTCCATATGTGGCATGACTGAGTCATTAACTAAACTATATCATATATATACCCAAGTCATATTAAAATAACTGTGTCATGGATCCATATAACCAAGGAAACTTGGATATAGGTATCGAGCCAAAGTATAAGCAGTAGTTACCATTGGAACATATTTTATATGACACACAGAGAAGAAAATGATTAGAGGCATTTCAATTTTAATTAAGAAAGATAACTATTGATTGTACCACAAAAAAGGAGGTAGATACGATAATCTAAACCATGTGATATGACCATGGGACCCAGAAGTCTTCACGGACTTTTTTCATAGCAGCTGCGATCTTAACGGTACTGAAGGCGATTGTTGTCATATGTACCCCATGAGCTTGATTCAGGAAGATGTGAATGACCTTTCTCGGAACCTCCCTGGTAACAAAATAGTAATTTTAGAAAAAAGTAAGTAGGAGTCATTTCAGCCTAACAAAGGAAGTATCATATCTGCTATATTTCTTATTATCGTACCACATGGATATTGTAGTTATCTCCATATGAAGTAGGGAAGGTCACTTCAGGGCTGCCCAGCTTCATCCCATATGTCGCACCTTAAACATCAGGTAAACAACCATGAAAAAAGTTCTACATTGTTCCATAGAAATGTAATGTGTCAATGCTAAAGCAATATAAACTGTTCCAGTGAATCTACTTAGGAGAAAACCACCCTCCAGGCTAAGGCAGCTGTCTAGACCTCCTAGGTATCCTGCCTTGTGCCTATTGCTGTATAGCATGCCTAGGAGGATGCCCAGTCTGACTGATCAGTGAGCAGGTGCCATTCACTTAGTGCTTTTCAGAACATTGTTACTACAAGTCTGCGTGATTGAAGAACTCATCATTGATAAGGAATAGTCCTGAATTTGCCCCATTGGACTGTTAAACTATGCTAAACGTGCGGGCATATAGGAGGCCAAAAATTAAATGTTAGGATACTGGAAAATAAATGGTCAATTATTAATCTCAAACTTATGATTTAGTTGACACCAGACTGTTTCCTTCTTTCAGAAAAAAATAAGCTTACTTATGACTTTTCAAGGGAAAAAAAGCTTGCTCATAACTTTTCAAAAAAAAAAAGCAAGCTTAATATATTTTGATGTACCATATGTACATTGCTAAATGTTTTAAATAGCTTAGCACTAGGTCCAGGCGTCCTGCAATAAATAGAAATATATGGAACAGCTAAAGCTAAGTCAACTCTCCTTCATAACCCAGTTGATGAATAAATATGGGCCAAACTGCCAATGTTAGTGTTAACAATTTGCTGGACCTCACTTACCGGCCACACACAGAAAAAAAAAGTATATATGACACTATAACAGCTTGCGGCTTTCACTAGACAGAGACAGCCCACATCTCAGTAGATGTGGCTTACAACGAACGCAGCTGTTCACTGCCCTATTGATAATTGATCTCAATAAACAAGAATTGGTATGACTTCTCCAGCAAGAAATCAAGATCACTAAATTTTCATCACTGATATGCACAATCTTCTTTTCAGGATTTTTGGTGGGAAGCAATGGAACTAGGTAAATCTTGGAGGATTTTGATGACCCTTTAAACAGATGAGGATAAAAGAAGTGGGGAAAAAAGATGTAGAGACATGATTATATGCTATGCTTAGACAAAATGAATCAGACTCCATAGGTTGCAGCAAAGATGGGACAAAACATAATATAGTATTGGTTCCTTCACTATATTGGAAATATATGGCCCCTAATTGTGCAATTACCCAAATGCCAAAATCCACTTCATGATGACTTGAGCGCACCTGATAATTACCTTCAAGCAAGAAATCTACAGGTCAAAAGTAAAGGCACCTAAGGCTCAATGTGGAGTTGGGGACAATGCAAGTATTTCCCATACAGACAAAATTCAGACAATATAATCACAAGTGCTGTCCCCATGAAACAGCAAAAACAAGTCAATATCTAACATCCTACTGGAGATGGCAGATGCATAGTCAATAGAAATGCAACAATATGCAGAAGTTCATGCAGTCCTTCGAGGTTAAAATGTAAAGTGAATGCATCATGATTTTAGCCATACACACAAGCCTACTGCAATTTTTTATCTAAAACTCTGATTGGTTTCTCTTAACAGAGGGATAGCATTTACGATTACTGTCAAATAAATGAAGCACGCATGGAAGAGAAATGAGAGGTCAACAAACAAATGCTGTAAAATACCCAAGCATACCTGGGGCCCATGGTCTCCCTTCGGAATTAGCTAATTCTGCTCGCATTTGTTCAATTTCTTGTGCCATCGAAATCATATTCTTCTCCATTGCTTTCTTCTGTTCAACCAACTGAAAATTTCCTTTCTGCTCTAATTCACATGCAGACCTGCAAAAAGTCAAATCAATCTTAAAACTTAAAGCCTCTGAATAACTTACAAAGGTATCTGAGAATCAGAGCTAGCAAAAGAGGCACACCTTGCATGAACAAGTTCCTGTCGAAGGGCATCAATCTCTGCTTTCAACATAGGAATCTGCTGTTTATTAGATTGTTCCCTGGTTAGTTCATGCATGATAGATGCAGACTTCGCAGAGAGCTCTTTCCTGACTACAAGGTGCTTATCAATTTCACCCCGAAGCTGCACAATCTCATCTCTTAAAGACTCATTTGCTCTAAGTTCAGCTTCAAGTTTCCTCCTTTTGTCAACAAGCTCACCGATATAAGTTTCCTTCTTGGCACTGATGTCTGCAATGATCGTGTTCAAGTGACGGACCTCATCTTTTCCAGCTTGTAATTCCCGGTGTAAGGCCAAACGTTCTTCAGCAAGAGCACGGTGATCTGCCATAAGCCTCCTGAATTCGGCCCCCTGAATCTCAATTTCTTCCTCCGGCATAGCCGTGTGAGAGCGAGGTGCAACCCTCATGACAAGGCCTTCATGGATGTCAGGATAGCCCCTATGATCCTCAATGGCACGAATACCATGGTAGCCCCTACGATCCTCAACTACACGGATGTCAGGATAGCCCCTACGTTCATCAACTACACGGATGTCAGGGTAGCCCCTGCCATCCTCTATAAAGCGACGTGGCAGACGATCTCTTCCTGACATGATCCCTAGTCCTGGAAGCGACAAAAGTAAATGATTAGGTTCATCACTAACGGTATGAAAAAACAATATGTATTAATTAAACAGCACCGCAAGGATGGATATGAAATAAAATAAAATAATGCTAACAAGGCATTATAACACAGAGGGAGACTCTCCAACTGATTTGCCTAAGAAATGTCAGCAATACCTTCTGACAGACCGAAAAATAATACCATTGGTTGGCACAAGGTATGCCACAAGATATAATTCAACACTGGAAGACCTATCTACCAAAACATTATATGAGTTCCTATAAAAGCAGTCCGCAACTTGCTCATTCAGAAAATAATTAACAATCCAAAGAACCAGCATGCAATCAGTACTTCCATTTTAACCCCAAAAAAAAGAGAAATGCACCACCGGTAACCAATAGGGATAAGGGCACTGGGGAAACTAGAGGAATCCCATTCCAATCCCATAACTCTCCAAATCAGACCAGAATTTTTTTAAAAAAAAATCTGCTCAAGTATTGTCCCTGTGAACCATGGCACTGCATAATTTTGGCAGAAGTGACTCTAGATGCTAGAAGTGTGAAGGCAGTATTTACAAATTGATGGTTAACATCCATGGCTGACTTGTGCGGAGCATGGGGGTGTTGTTGTGGAAAATATAAGGGAAAAGAATAATGGTATACCAGTACCACATGACTACATAACAATCAAAATCAATTCAATGGCATCGGAACAAGCATGGTCCGTTTAAGAAATAAATCAATCAATGTGGAGTTTAATGATTTCCAATTCCCAGTGCTCACCGCCAGCACAGTTTAGGGTGGAGAATGACAATATGAGAGAATAGTTCCTTGTGGTTCCATTCACTTCCTAGTTCCATTCCCACCCTCCTTCCTCACCTGGCAAATGGCCCCAAACATTTAGCACTAGTTTTGACTGAAACCTGTTGCAAATCCTTATAATGGCTTAAGGCCCTGTTTGGGGATCTAAAGGTTCTAGAAGTAGCAGGTCTGAGCGTATGGCATGTTTAGCTACCTAGCTCTTAGGTGAGTAAATAGTTTCCTAAGTTGTAGCTGAAATCTAAGTTATCCTTCAGAGGAAGTTATGTTCAAATTATATGTTGGTCAATGTACTTATTTTACTTTTCGTAATCTTTTATCGTAATGGAAATGGATAATAGCCATAAAAAATATTAATTTTTCCCAAAACTTTGAAAAGGTTTAATTGTAAATGACGTCACATTCTAAACACTAAACGCAAATGTCGGCACTCATAGTTACCATATGTGGTACCAAAGGGTAACTTTATCCTATCAAATGTAACACAAGCACACACAAAAGGTGAACTTTAAGCAACAATCATGTGGTCATCGAGCCCAGACAGAAGGCGGGCAATCAAGGGACAACTTCTCAAGATGCCATGCCATCAAAGAGAGGTAGCTCTAAACACCACAAAAGGCGCGCATATCAGTATCTTCTGATGCTGAGCCACTGTAACTGTAGTGGCCACCTCCGAATGAATCAATCTATGACATGTCAAGACCTCAAAATCCCTCTTAACAAATTACTACTACTAATTACACATCATTTTATCATTTGTGAGTTGATTAAGATATCCACTGCAACCCATGCTTAGGAAATTAAGCAACCTAACATATTTCTTTTAGACGGGGTAGCAAAAACTGTTATTACTTGTCAGTCCTATAAAGGGTTATTAAGACAGAGAGAAAACCTAGCTTCCAGATAGATCTACTCCTAATATATTCTGGAGTACATGACAAGATAAGGCTAAGGCAAATTCGAGAGAAAAAAAAATAAAGGTATTGGGTACAAGGGGGAGGGATGAGAAAGGGTTTGCGCGCGCGCGTCGGCACGGGCGCTCACCGGAGGCGGAAGCGGCAGGACGACGGCACCCCTACCCCGCTGCTCCCCCTCGCGGGATGGATGGATTAATGGAGATCGGCGCAGGCGGCGAAGTAGCGAGGAAACGGGCGCCGAGGCCGAGAAGAGATGGATGGGAGGAGGATGCGCGCGGCGGAGGCAGCAGAGGAGGAGAGGAGGCACCGCTGCTCGCAGGTGAGGTGGAGGTGGGAGACGGCGAAGGGCAGGGGGATGGGTGTGGTATTGTGTCGACGTGGAGGAAGATCGAGTAACAAGGCCGCGTGCTCAGGGAGCCCTGAGGCCCAGGCAGCCCATTATGAAATATTATCTCCGTTTCAAAATACTAGGGATTTTCATTACAAAATATATATGCCACATCCGATAAAAAATCTCTCGTATTTTGGAACGGAGGAAGTAATCTCTCGTATTTTGGAACGGAGGAAGTAACTCGATTAAATTGTTTTAAATCAAAACACTTTAGAAGACGGTAAATAAAGAACGCTAGATCTGTGACAACTCACTAAACATGTAAAGCTTAGTGAGAAGATAAGGTTTATTCGAGAAAAAATTAAATTAAGGTATTGGGTAGAAGTAGAGGGATGAGAAAGGGTATGTTCGCGCGTCGACACGTGTCCTCACCGGAGGCAGAATCTTCTCCGTAGTAATATAGGAGTAGTACATATTAAAACTTAAATATAACTATACTATATCACTTACAAATTAGAGCAATTCAAAGCTCAACATATAAGCATAACCTTTTTGGCTTCGATAGTATTGTCCATTCCAATAAAATAGGAGCAAAAACACATAGAGATGGGATATTTTCATGATCATGCTAGGATTGGATCACAGGATGACTGAAAATATAAGGAGATGTTCAAAGGTAGATCATGATATGATCTCTCCTATAACAACTGAGATGATAAAAGACTCACAGGTAATACAACAAATCAATTTTTTTGTTAGCTCGCTTTCCTTGTCTCCATTCATATGCAGAAAAAGTTTTCTTTATAAATTCTAAGTCGATGTTAAACCATTATCATAAGTAATTATCATATTTATCTCTCTTTTCCCTATTTCTTCCACATCAGCAAACTTATATTGGTATTGTACTCCGTCCGGTTTCATAATTTTTTATGTTTTGAACAATGATATGTTTGACTATATCTTTTCTATTACAATACATACAATAAATAAATGTCTTTTTTACTATTATTATAGTAATTTGTAAATAAATCTAGTGTCTTTAAACTAAATACTTTTAAAATATTGATAGTTAAAGGTATAAAAGTATGACCTCAATCTTATCCAAAACACTAAGAATTATGAAACCGATGAAACCGGAGAAAGTACATACCATAATAGTGCTATTTTTTGTATTTCCTTACAAATCCAAAAAAAAAATATGTTTATCTGTTGGCCAACCACATGCACAACTTACTAGAATATTACATCCGTTTCGAAATATACCAAGCTATAACTAGATTAGACACATACTATACTGGAGTAGTGATTTGGATAGAGCCTACCCAGATTCATAGTATTACAGAGTGTCCAATCTGATCTTAGATTATTAGTTGCTATATTTTACAAAGAAGTGTATAACCTAGGGCCTTATCGGATGGCATGAAGCTTTGGCTGATCAGCCAAATCTGCCAAGTTCAATTCAGCCATTGTTTGGCTTATTTTGCTTATATGGCTGTTGAAGGATTTTTCTGTGGCTGGTGGTATTTGGATTTTTATTTTTTGTGTATGGTCACTGGAGAGTTCACATAATTATCCACCACTTGTGGGTCCCACTTGTTTGGCTGAAAAGCCTTGGCCCAAGCCTCAACCAAATAAGCCATCCGATGAGACCCCTAGACAAAAGATATCTCTTAAGACAGAAAACATCACATACTTTAGTATACCATCTGTAAGTTTACTTTTAAGTAAATTTCACAAAACTACAGATATTATGGTCAAATTATCACAAAACTATAAATCTAAGGTGATGTACCAAAAACTACATTTTAACACTAATTTTTTCAGATAACTACAGATTTAAGGTGGAGTACTGTAAAACTACAGATTTAGCATCAAAATTATCATAAAACTACAGTTTTTTTTGTCAAGTCAATCACAAAACTTAGACTTTTATAACTCAAATATAACACTTCACCATAAATCTTTGTAGTTTTGTGATAAATTTAGTTAAATATGGAGTTTTGTGATACATCGCTTTAAATCTGTGGTTTTATAATAATTTAACTAGAATATCTATAGTTTTGTAAAATTTACTCTTCACTTTTTCATTACATGCACATTACATGTGTGCATTGTGGTTGTCGACATCTTCCCACCATCACTAATAAGTGACACATCCTATTTGTACAACCCCCATTTGTATGCAAGGTTTACCTTACCGCCGGTAACCGCGGTTATCGGGCTTACCACAAGGGTACGGTAATATAAATACCGCGGTATCCTCCTTAAATTCAAATAAATTTTAAAAATAATTTGAATTTTTGATAAATTTTACACGGTTTTATACAGTTTTTCACGGTTACCACGTGGTAACCCCGGCCCTGGCGGTTTGGGAAACCCTGGTTGTATGTTGGAGCGATTTTGAACCAAAGGAAGGTATAGCCCAAAAAAAGAGGGATATACAGAATACAGGATTAATTGAAGATTTACAGCATTCTGAAATGACACATGTGAATGACCAACAGAAAGATCATATTGAAAAAAAAATTCTCGGCCTGCATAAGGCTCGCTATGAAGATATAGTAACATTATCTATGCATGCTACAGCCTGGGCCAGCTAGCCTTTGCCATCTGTTGGTTGTAGGGTTACAACTCTCTATAATTCTAAGAAGTAAGACGAATGCATATAACCAATCCTAATCATCTCCTTCGTTGTTGAGCCATACTTCGCGCGTGAGCCTTTGCTTTCCTATCAGCATACATAGGAAGGTTCATGATCTCATATATTTCCTCCAGGAGCTTGTCTTCAGTAATGTTATCAGTGATGCTCCTCATTACCTGTCCATTTACCAGAGGAAAAATGTTAGGTTAGGATTGTCTTTATGCTTTCTCATGCCCAACAGAAATCTTAGATTTCTACACATCTTGATTCATGACACAACCAGAACAGCAAGGCAACGACAGCAAGCAAGTGAAATGAGATGCGCCCCAAGTCCTAAATCCCAAGTCAATTCATCAAACCACAGCATTTGAAAACTAAATCCAACCAATAAATGTCACAACTGTATCTTGGAGCGCCTCAGCACAACTGAATTATCATCACGAACTCAAATTAATAGGGAGGAATCAGTATTTGCAGCACATATAAACTCCCTAGCTGCAAACTTCACGCAGAGTTGTAAAAGATAAAGGTATATTGCATTCAAAGCAAGCAGTTACAGCCCATCAACAGTGAACACTGTCAGGATCTGGTCTTGATCACAGAACAATTTCATGAAAGAAGAATAGAACATAAATGTAAAGTTCTACAGAAGCAAACAAAACTCTTAACCTTGTAACCAGTGCAACTGACGGTAGTATTCAACAATTTGATATAGTACATGTGTGAGAGAGGAGAGGAAGACGTGCCTTTCTGTAAGTATTGATATCATTAGGAGTTGATTTATCTGTTCGAATGCGCATGCAGGACCAACAGTCCTCTTCTTTATTCCAAGAGCACTCAACAATTTTCCCTGATATTGAAGGCGGGTCAACTTCATCTGCGTTAAATTCCAGTGCATCAGCAATAATTAGGAAAAAATAAAACAACACAGTATAACAATTAGCCTACTTCAAGAATCATGACATGTTGCAAAAAGGAAACAATCAGGCGTATCAAGAGCCATAGGAACACTATATAACTCATGGAAATCCCAATGAAAATTTTAACAAGGAACATAACACAAGTGCACGACAAAGCATTGAACCAGTGTATGTTCTATTTAAAGGACAAAATCCAGTGTATGTTCTGCTTAGTAAAAGTTGCTGGGTTATATTCAAAATTTCGGAACATAATATATGTGTGCTCATGAGAATATTAGCATAGGACATGATTATAATTCCCAAAAAAACAAGTTGTTTGATAAAGTCAAATAGATGCACGATTTGAAAATGAAAAATATATGCTTGCTGGGGACCACCAACCAGGCACCATCTATGCGTTGTAAATTATCCAGAAAATAAAGACAAATGTACAAGTAATTAAATTAAATGGATGCTTACCAGGGAACACCACCCGGGCACCGTCCATAAGTTTCTTTCTACCTCTCTCATAGAGGAAAATGAACTGACGATTCTCACTGCCAATCTACAACGATTGAACAATGGAAAGAAAACTTCAATAAATAACTAAGTAAATCCATCTGAAAACTTTGCATGGAAGAAAGCAGACCTCGAACAGAAAGTCTACTGAATTCATCTCTGGATATTTCCACTTCAAAAGACCTTCATGGGTACGAGTCACGTAAGGATCATCCCAGCCCTACATAAAAAACAACAGAAACACATGAAGAAAAGAAAAACAGAGAAGTTCCCATTTTGTGTAAGTTGGGATATGACGGTGACATGCATGGAGGGATGAAAATCAGCTGCATGGAAGCAGCTATTCTGGCGGTTAACAAGGCGTTCTGAAGAGATGAAATTATCACAGAATCAACTTGATGGGATTTTGCCACAAGATACAAATTGATCAAAAGAGAAGTCTCAGCATAAATGAGACATGCACTAGAGTGAAGCATAATCCTGAAATTCCTAGCACAAACATTCCTAGCTTCACAACAAATACTTGAGGACAGCAAGTATTTGGCTGACAAAGGATTCTTGTCCCTAGTTAAGCTTGATTCATTGTAATTATTAGATATGAGACTTATAACATAGAGCAAACCACTTCCAGAACCAGTTCAACAGTAAGAATCCACCCATGTGAAAACAGAAATTAGTACATCTACTCCGAATACACGGCAAGAGCATCTGGAGGATATGACCATGGGCCTAACAGTCATAGTTGAGCTAAACAATGCTTATTACTCCCTACAGTCAGAAATACATGCCATTAAACTCTCCAATCAAAAGTATTTTACCATAAAATTGAATAAGGATTTACAAATATATAAAAATAGATAAACATGGTATAAGTTATGTTTTGTGGACTGTCAGTTTCCAAAACACGCATTTGTGGCAGGATCAACACACTAGATTTAAGAACAGAGGGCATAAACATCACTAAATATCTAGTTGATTGTACAAGGCAACATGGCAGTAGTTCCAATGTTGCATAAGAGAAACTAGAAGAATGCAAAATCATCACAGTTAGAGTGCAAAGTGGCAAACAAGACATATGACAACCATACCTATGATATAAACCCATCAGAATCAGGAAAAAAGTTGAAGGGATAACTTCTTTGTAATAGCTTTTCTAGTTTTGAAAGGTACAAACAAGACACAAGAATCCTACCTGTAATATAAGCCCATCAGATTCATGACAAAGCTTTGGAATAAACTCCTTCAGTATCTTGTTCACTGCAGAAAGTTGCCAGAAATCCTTTCTCCTTACCTAATAAAAGCCAGATATATTTCAATTTTAGTGCACCAACATAGTATGAAAAAACAAATAAGTCCAAACTTCCATATTCCATGTCGGTACCGAAAATAGTTCCATGTCATATTTGTATGATGGACTGCGTCCTTTATCATGATAGCGTGGGCGTATTATCTCATCATCAAGTAATTTCCACCTCTCAGAAAAAGGCAACTGCATCCAGAAATCAAACTATAATAAGTATGTACATATGGAGCACAAAATAACAAACATGGCAAGTAATGAAATTATGTGGCCTTAAGCTAATCAATTCTTCAGCAATGTCATTCTAACTTAAAATTAGTGGCACCATACCCGTGCATGCAACAGATCCCAAATAAATATACTGTATACTATAAGTAAAAAATACAAAATGCAGTAAATAAATACTAATTTAAGTTTAAAACACACATACATGATAATATAGACTAATTGACCACCAACCTATACTTGTATGAAAAGATACAATATATTTCTATTAAAATCTTACAAATAACGCACACATTCCTACATATTTAAAACCAGAGAGGTATGGAGTGGGTGGGTGTAGAACATTATAAAATCACTCACTCTTTTAGAGAGTAAGATGTATATTGGGATCATTATAAAAATCGATTCAATCAGCAAGCATCTAAACCAGACATGAGAATTTTGACTTATTAATAAGTAGCATATAAATCTTCAGAGCAACCTCTAACAATATCCATACTGCTTTGTAATCACTATTCGAATGGGAGTGCTTGGGAAATATTTATACGAAATATTGTACATAAAAAAATCAACATCTTAGATTAATAGTGTCAACTGAGAAGACCACAAAATTGCATCACCAATTAATGATAACATATGAAGCATATCTACCTTGACTACAGATTGGGAATTAATTGACATTAGATCATATGCCAAGTATCTCCTCTTCAATCCCAAATCCGGTACAGTGTCAACAATCATTTCTCCGTCAATTAACGTATAGTGGTGAAAACCCTTCAGACAGCAAAAGGAAGTTTGAAGTTTACAATTTGATGGTGAAAAAGAGAATAAAATGCACTATGCATCACAATGGGAATCTTACTTCATTCGAATTTCTAAGGGGAAAACGCATCTGAACTCTTCTAAAGCAGAAGTTCCGATCAATTAGAAAGCAACCATCACGTGTTATAAGCATCATGTATCGCGTTCCATCAGCTTTCCACGTAGCATAATAATATCGCTGTCTCAGAATTTGCAGATTCTCGCTGTATATACAAAATATAAATGAAATGAGTTAGGAGGAAAGGACCAGAAGGCCAACAAAAGAAACTACAAGATAGGGGGGTGAGGTGAGGGAAAGGAGACAATTGCAATACAAAGTATGGACTAGGGGGAAATTACTAATGTGTGAATGATGTTCTTAAGTCCCATAGATTCTAGAATAAGAAAGACAAAACATTATGTATGCCCTCTCATGATCTCACCAGAAAATGTAGCATCAACTGTTACAGAATGAATTATATGCGCCAGGCACAAAAAAAGGCAAAAGTAGAATCCCTCCGAATGACCCAAATGCCACACAGAAAGCACCGTGTAGCAAAGGGACTGAAGGGGTGCCTAACTGTCAAAGGAATTTGGTGCAGAGTGGGATATTTAAGACAAAGGAGGCCAGTATAAAACAAGGGTGGCGCAAAATAAAGTGAGGAAGTGAATTATGACAGCATTATGGGATGGGTAGGTATCGAAGTTGAGTACTGTGTACATCTTTGATGGAAGGTTGGAAATCTAAGCAAATTCCAGCCACATATACAAGGTTAGTGCTCAAACTCCTGCAAAGAGTTGAAGTTGATTTCTTAGTCTTCAGTATGTATTACTTTACCCTCAAACTTATGTGGTTTATTTTCATCCTTCAGATGCTTTGCTTGCTAGAACATTAATGCCTTAAAAAGTAAACCATGTGCATAGTTGCTCAACTACGGTTACATAAGGATTGCATAGTTGCATGTGATATACATCTATATTTTATGTTTTTCACATGCCTGAAATAAGGTACTTGGCATGACCTTTGATATAAACCGTCAAGTATTAATTATTAAATCAGCTGTTGCAGTCACTAATTTATTTGTCACTTTGCCAAAAGAATCAAAATTGGACATAAATCCATACCTGTTAAGAGAAACTGGATGAGATCCGGGAAACTGAGCATTAGCTCTACCCTGGTGAGTGAAAGGGTTAGCTGAGATTGTGATACTAATCAATTCATATGTCTATTGCTATTTTCAAGAAAATAGAAGGTTCAAAAATTATACTCTGAATTTGCATTTAGTAACATCATATCATGTTGCATGCAGTTGCATCAGCTTACAATTATTTGAAATAAGTTTGCATCAAAATTGTGCCACAGTTAATCTAAGTAGTAGTTGTGATAAAACAAAAGGATTCCTGAAATCATTTGAAGCAAGATAAAAACAACTTTCTAAACTAGTAAGAAAAAAATGAAACAGCAGTATTATATAATCAAGAAAGC
The DNA here is from genome assembly GCF_034140825.1 of Oryza sativa Japonica Group. Classification (NCBI taxonomy): domain Eukaryota; kingdom Viridiplantae; phylum Streptophyta; class Magnoliopsida; order Poales; family Poaceae; genus Oryza; species Oryza sativa. Next base: position 4,800,351 of record NC_089046.1, read on the forward strand.
AAGCTACAAGTTCATACTACAGTGAACATAGAAACAAAGCTTTCAAAATATATCTTTCAGACAGTACTGCAAATTAAGATGTTTGTAATCAAGAAGGGGAAAACAATGTGACTCAACAACAATATAGCAAAGTAACCAACAACGCGTTGTAAACTTACACTGGGCACTAATTCAAGTAACCTAAAACATATACTGCGCAGGAAATCTTGCTGGTCATAAGGTACAGCATCCCCTAAGATATCATCATTAGTAATGACTTTATCATCTTCGTGATTCTGCAATAAGAAGGGATCCTTTGAGTGAAATTAAAGAACATAAAAATATGTATATAATCTTTTCAGGATTTTTTTTTTATGATCTACAATTTTGAACAGAGAATGATAAAACACCCTGTAACGCTCTAAATTATTAGACACATTGTTAGGCACATGTTATTTATGAACAAAATATCCTTTAGTATGATGAGATTATAGGAAATACATTCAGATCATCCATTGAAAGCTAACAATGAACTGCATAAGTCCCCTTTTGACCCCTCTCACTCACTAGTTCCTTCCCTACTAGCAAGCCAAAGCCATCTGGCTATCGTCTAGGAGATGCTTAGCCTCGTTATGAATTAGATTCATCATTTTATAAACAATGAATTAGGTTTATACTTTATACCCTTTTCTAATAGGCACGTGCTCAAATAGAGGATGAGGTTGGATGAATATCATCAGGGCTTTTGGTCCTCAAACAAAAGCACAACAGTTCCTTAAAAAAGGCCTACCTAGGTTGTACAACCTGTCTGAACTGAAGTGGATCATACTTTCCAATTTGGCAATCATCTCAGACAAGAGAGAATCCTATAAGCCACTTTCAAACTAACACCCTGTAACTTTTGATTTATTTAAACCAATTTCATGGCACATGAATTGGGTTATGATTTGGCATGTACAATGGAAATTACCAATCATGATTATGGTTCCTGTCTCACCCAACTATGATAGGGATGAAGAAGTGATAGTTATGTAACACCTCCAAGATGTCCTCATCTTCTTTTCCCTATTTACAATCATCCAATTGTGTTTCTTGCCTAAGATTGCTCTTAGCAAATACCAAGTCCTAATGTGCAGTAAATTCCAATATTGCCCTGTATTTACTCTTATTATGAGGTGACCATATTCTTTAAGTGGTTAGTGAGAGAAACAACAGTGGCAAACAGAGTAACATGATCTTTCTTGTGCATTTTTATGCACAAGAGCTATAATGAAAGAGCTAAGGGTAGGTAATTCACTAATGCATCACAGTGGCATTTTTACTATTGGTCTGTATTGGAGCAGCATATGCAGAGTTAAATGTTAGGTGCAGCTGTAAGACTAAATCCAGTGCAATTCAAGTTAATTCTGTGCATACGGTTCCCATGAAATATTCAAACTTTGGTGGATGTGGGTCTGCAAAAGAAATGTGTTAAATGACACTGCAAAACTTTTATGGCCAAACTCGCATGTATATGGAAAAACATAATTTTTATTTCTCCCAAAAAATTTAAATTTGATCATAAAAAAAGTAGGGGCATCAAATATCTGTTCCTCTATATCATCCATTGCGTTGAGAATTTTGGGCAATCTTTAAGGACAGTTTTACTAACATTACATGGTACAAAAATATTCTAGTTTACACTAGATATACCTCCCTATAGTCACTTATTTTTCAAATTAATTGTTAGTGTTGTCAAATCATATTGCGGTATTGAATAGGAATCAGATACTTATACATCCAGGTAAAATCAACAAAGGGAGTCATAAATAGTACTATATGAAAACCTACAGGTGATGGTGCACGATCTACATTGCCATCATCATCATCATCTTGCTTAGCTTCACCATTCAAATCAAGATCAGAGGGCCTCTTCCATTCTGGTGTTGGAGGGCATACGATATTTTCAGGAATTTCATGGTAAAATGAATAGATAGCTTGAATATAGTCATTTTTATATATTCCAGGAGGTCGCCGTTGAGCAAATATGTTCAGTGCCTAGCAAATAAAAACATTAGCTCAGGAAAATGTCAAATTATTTTCAACAAATACAAATTGAAACATGTTTTTTTCTTACCTCAGTAACGCTAGAGAGTTGTGTGCGCATTAGGTAATGAACAATCATAAAACCTGTACGATTATGCCCATGGGTACAGTGAACAAGAATATACTTGGGATTCCTTGATTGTTTTTGACGGTCAAGAAACGCCATCACCTAAAAGTTACAATGTCAAGTTTGATCAACAGACTTATTACATACAATTGTCACGCCCTAAAATAAAGAGCTTTTCCAGTGAAAGGTGAAACATAGGGCAAGACTACCTACTCATTGCATTTCATATACATTTACAACATTTGCACCAAACAGGCAAACATAACAACAAAATAATTGGAATCAACAAAAATAACTACCACAATAACTTGAAGATAGCTGAATTGCAAAAAAAATATTTACTCCAGAATTCAGAGGCTAACTAACCTATGTCAATCTAGAACAAATTTATCATCCAGCAACCCATAGTATTGACAGCCAGCAGAGGCAAGAATGGAGTTAATCTGGAACGGTTGATAAGCAGGGTACTTCTATTGGTAAATAAGACACACGAGGCCATAAGCTACCTATGTAATAACTCTGTTCACAGTCGTATGTGTGCCAATTCACTTCTAGTGACATATATGCAACATTTTCAGGTTAGAAGGAAACATATGCAGGCCTTCTATTTAGAAGGCATAACATAGACAACGCATAGCTTTAATCAATGCCAACTAGTTCATAGTTTTGAAGCTCAAACTCAAATCTAGACATGTAATTTCTAAAGTCCACTGTGTTTAACCAGTCCTGATTAAATATACGGAACACACGGTCAATGCTAGTTTTCGAAACTTTGTGTAAGCCAATAGGTGATTATTACGCACATAAACCAGAAGAACACTAGATAAATGCAGCATTTTAAACAGTTGATACTTTTCATGGGGACAGGTTGAGAATTATCACTGATCCTAATGAACTCCTAAGAGAACTGATAACTACAGCAGACATGCATTTGAATGTTGAAAGTTAATTCTTTGTAGTTTGATGATATAAAAGGTATAACAGCAAAGCATCTCTCATGTAGTGTCATTGATTTGGAAAGAATATTAGTAATTACCATAAACCTTAGGGAGTAATTCTTCCATGTTGGAAAATAAATACCCAACACATTCGAGGTTAGAATTAATAACAAACAGCTAACAAGATGAAATATATCAACAACTATAAGTCAAACTTCAAGCAAAGCAAATGGATAACCTGTAAAGTTACCTAAAATCAAAAACTAACTCCAGTTGCATTGTCAAATGAAGTTACATTAGGAGCAAATACATTTTCATCATAAAGTTTTTTTTCAATCTCAAACAAAAGCAAATTGCTTCAATTGTAAAACAATGAAGGGACACTGAATATTCATATCTAAAAGAAAGTGGGAAAAACAACATAGCTGACAAAAAAGATTATGTCAAAATCATGAATCCAAATAATTTGAATTACCTCATACACAAATGTGTTAACAGATTCATTGTCTGGAACAGCATCTCTTCCCTTGCAGGCAATCTAAATGAAAATACACTTTAAGAGTGAAAAGGACTTTATCTTAGATTAATCCTAAACTACCGGAGTGCATCTCACTTTCTCACCTTGACATATTTAGTACCTTGTCTTGTCCATTCAGTTGGTGAATAGTACCGAGTGGTATTTGTCAAGTCAATCACTAAACCTATCTGATAAAATAAGTGGAGGAAAAAAATATGTCAACACAGGTAATTAGCTGCAATCTCTTTAAAATAATTTAAATTGAATAAAGTGTCCTGGAGTTTGTGATGCTCCCTTCAACAATAAATAGGAACAAGATATTAAAGAATGAGAGAAGTGCATTAGCACTTAGCAGAATAAATGTTATTTCAGATATCTATTACAAGCAACTTCTGCTTGTTAATTCATGATATTTGCACTGTAAATCATATTATTCAATAAATAATAATAATAATCTAAAATTTAACTAGATTTATGTCCCTCTTGTGACTATTAGAAGCCTCTGCATCACTGTACAAATAACAATTCGTAAGAATTGAACTGAGAAATACGAATGTTTTTTCTAACAAAAATTGCTTCAAATCTGTGACCATGCGTAAGGAAAAAAACAGAAGGCAGGACAAAACGAATATCATGTGCATTATTATCACGGCCATATTAGGTAGCATGCAGTACTTACATCTCTTCCAGCTTTTCTTTGTTTATTAACAACTTGCTTGGAAGAATATCTTTTCCCAGCAGGCACAGACTCATTGAATGTTTCATCCAGGGGAACTTTAGAAGGTACAATCCTATCTATTGGCTCACCAGATCCAGGGCAATCCAACCAGCCTGATAATAATTAAAAAATGATAATTTAAATGTAATAATACATAACTTAAAGTCTACTTAGCATAGGTTGATCAATTAAGAATTACATGGGGGAATTCAACATGATAAAGAAATCCGTAGCACACGATACATACCCTGAGGTGGCTCTTTAATTCGTCCATGTCTAATGATTTTATTTTGATTCATATGATCATTCCTAATCGGTTGTCGATTCAGCCTTGGTCCATCATCATGTTGCTCCCTCTTTAACTTTCTCCGTCTCTCTTCGCGTTCCTATGAAACATGGTAGTGATTAATGAAAGATATAAACAGGTAGCAATGATGGATCATAACTCAAAAGAAATTGGTTAAAATAATAATTAAGCTCGCTTTGCACCATTGCTGTTTTTAAAAAGCATCAACTACTTAATTAGTAATAAAATAAACAGAACATATGAAAACCAAATGCCGCTGGCTATATGAAACAAAAGAAGATCGCACCAAATGACCAGTTGGTCCAGATAATAGAGATGTAGATTGAGTAACTAGAAGAAAAATGTTAAGTTAAAACGTGGTTTGCCAGGTCTGTCTATTGCAGAGTATTATATTCTAATATACTTCTTATGATATCGCCTTCACCACAACCCATAATACAAAGTCCAAAAACTCCATGGTCTCATCTCAAGGGGAATGCTCTTCTAATGCTGCAAAACAGTTGCATGGTTTAAAACAAGAAAGTATTTTATTTACCCTTCGCATTATCTCAACAGCAGACTCAGCATGTTCACTCTGTGAAAAATCAGCATGCTCTTCATAAGACTGGTCATCTTCCTCAGGCGATGGTGAAGCATTCAAATCCATTCAGGATACTCCAGCTAGACCTTTAAAGCTAAGACCTAATAACAGAGGGGAAGAAAAGGCATCTTACATCAGTGTAATTACGAATAAGCAGCTTCACTTCCAAATAGTAGAGTGACTTCAGCTGCACTTGATGAGTACAATACAATCCAGACACTCAGATAAGGCACACTAAAATTAGGACAGTTTATTAAAGGAATAACTAAAGATTGAATGAGAAAATACCATCTTGTGCTAACAGAGAAATATCACTTGTGTTACAGAGACACTCAGATAAGTCACACAAAAATTAGGGCAGTGTATTAAGGATTAATTAAAAGAATGACTGAGCAATATAATTCTTGTGCTTTCAGAGAAAAAAAAATTATGTTACAGAGAAAAATGGGCAAGATGATTAAAATTCCAATTCATTGCAGTAAAGTTGACCCTTGTTAAAGTTACTCCAAAGCTTCCTGTCCTAATCTTGATTGAGGTTGATTTGGAAGTTCCAAATTCTCTATGTGTTCTTATCTATGGAAGATTTGCAGTGAACTGCAGAATCAAACCATATCAAGGATGATTCACATCTGTTTCTATACAATACTGGTAGGAGACAGATCAAATGGGGTTTTATATACTTGATGAGCAGCTATCAGGTTGTTGATCATCAAATTGCCAAACGCTTATCAGGTAAAAAATGGGAGCCAAACCACATTGTCAGTTCCGTGAAACTATACTAGGAATTCCTATGGCAAGGAATTGTTGTATTATCTGATGCCGTATCCATTGGATCCATTTTTCCCTCCGAACATCGATATGCAACTGATCATGCAACTAGACTTGGCTTTCTTTTTTTTCATGTAATTTAACTTGTTCAGTATAGAACTATGTATGCTGGCCAATTTACATTTACATATGTAGGTTTACTTGTATGCCGGCCAATTTACATTTATAATATGTAGGTTTACTTGTTCGGTAGTATAGAATTACAGGTGCCAGCAACTGATTTTTCAGAATTTCTTCTTCCTTGCTTGTTTTCCGAGCCCATGCCATGAAAGTAGTGTGCAAACTAGTTAGAAGCTACCAATCAAACTAGTTAGAAGCTAGCCGGCGGCGCAATCCACTCATCGGGCAATCATGTCCACCCCACCAATTCTAGCGACCAATCTCCCCCCCCCCCCCCCCCCCCCAGATCGAATGATAGGCAACTCCAACAACCAGCAATCACAATCGGGGCGCCGGCGCGATAAGGGAGAGCAGCAAAGGAGGGGGCTCGCGTCCCATACCTCCCGGCGGCAGCGCGGGCGGAGGGGATTCGACCGATTTCTCCCGCGGCCGATGAGAGGCGGTGGAGTTGAGGGAAGGGAGACCCCCGTGGTTTCTGTGGTGGATGTTGGGGGGCCTGAGCTAGCCTAGGATTTGGGAGCTCGCCGCCGCCGCCGACGGAGACGGGCGTCGAGGTGGTGGAGGAGGCGGAAGCGATCGAATTCGATCGAGTCGGCGGCGGCGCACGCGGAGGAGCGGAGGCGGCTTTGGGTGCGGCAATATTTTGGCGTGCGTGAACCGAGTGCACAGCGTGCTGTCCTACACCCGAGAGAAAAAAGGACACGACACGGCAAAAGCCTCCTCTCGTTTGTTTGGGCCGGGCTGATCGTTTGGTTGGGCTGGGCTGATCCAGAAGTAAGTTCACATGGACCCCCTTAACTAGTGACCGAATCTGATTCGCATCAGTAGTTAAGGGAGTCAATGTGAACTAATTCCTCCCCCACAACTGTCCGACTACGCTCCGGCGTAGCAGGATGAAGCGGCGAAAAACCCTAAATCGAGCAGCGTCGTCGTCTTCCGATGAACCCGGATTGGGCAGATGGACGTGTTACCACGGCGAGGAGGAGGAGGAGGAGGAGAAGCCATGGCTGCCACCGGCCGACAAATCATCCGAGTCCATAAGGGAGTACGTCGCCGAGGCGGCGCGACGGCTACCCCTCGAGGAGATCCCGGAGATCGTCGACTGCGTCGGCGCGGTCGGATACTGCTTTGGCCTCGCCGACCCCGTCACCAACATCATCCTCAACGCCGTCGCCCACCTCGCCGCCGGCGGAGCGGAGGACCTGCCGCCGCCGCCCAAGAAGAGGACACGCAGGACGTACAGCCGTGGCTGGGGGTACATCTCATTGAACTCCTTCTGTGGCCTCCTCGCGTTCATGAAGGTGTAATTCCGCTACCTCACGGACAGCCAGGCCAGGCATTACCTCTACCTCGCCTCCTACGACCTTCTCCTCGCCATCGAGCTCGTCCACCATGACCGCCGCCGCTGTCTTCCCCGACCATCCTTGCTTCCCGACGATGGCAGGATGAAGATCGCACTCAGGATCGCCGCCGTCCAAGCAGACCACCCCGCGCCGGATAAACTGGTGCAGACCATGACAGCGCAGTACCCGTCTCATTTGCTCTCTCCTATCATGGACAAGCTGCGGGGATCGGAGCTGCTCACCAGTCACCACCCATGACGTCCGGGCCATCATGTACCTACTTAGTAGTATTAAATATACATTACTGACAAAACTCATTCCATAACATCTGAGCTAATTTGCGAAACGAATCTAATAAACCTAATTAATCCATGATTTGCTGCAGTAATCATCAGCTAATCGTGGATTAATATATCTCGTTAGATTCGTCTCGCAAATTAACTGGGGGTTATGGAATGGGTTTTGCCGATAATCTATGTTTAATACTCCTAAATAGTAAGATTTGGAGGGCTAATTTATTAGCCCTCCGGATCCAAACAAGCCCAATTGATTGGTTTTCGTGGAGCTATTTTTATTTTTTTTTACAAATTAGCCAATTGTTCTAGGGTCTGCATTCATGTTTTCTCTGTGATCTACAACTGTTTTGTGTCTCAATCCCATGGAGGAGAGGGCATATCTAGACATATATGCTGCCTCTCTCACAGCTTTTCTACACATTAGTTTGTCTTAGGATGAAAGATGTCCCCACCAACGTGAACAAAGAAATGGCCAGTACTACAAAAACTGATGAACAAATCCAAGAAGCAAAAGTGGCCTTCTGGCTTCATTGGGGAGAAAGAACAACAAAAACATCAAATCTGATCTGGGAATTTCTGTGTACCTCATCAATCTGGTACAAATCATCTGTATAAACAACCAAAGCCAACCATAGGCCTGTGATCATAAATAACATTGTCACAGTGTGTTTGTCGAAAGTGGCACACTGGTAAGCCAAAAAATATCACTACCTTAGATTGTTTGCAGACTAATTGAAGAGGAAGAGTGCTTTTATAATGGTCCTAAGAGCTACCAGGAGGTGTTACTTTTTTTTATGTAAAATTTGGTACCTCTTGATAGAAAGTACCAAAATTTACACCAAAAAATGTTACTATCTGTTTCTTCTCGCTAACCACTAAATTTCTAAAAGGAAACTACATAGCTAATATCAAAAGACAAGCCGGCCATCTGCAACAATTCTTGTACGGGGGCATGAAAGGGTCATCTGCAACAATCAGTACACTCACTGCCACGGGAGGTATCGGTTAAATCCTTGAAAAATAGTTGACGTTACCTTTTTCTGTAAAAGAAAGAACCAATTTTAATTGTAGTTTTATTCCATGCTCTAGAAAAAACACTAAATTTATATATAGTCAGAGGGCGGTTTAACCAACATAAACACTATCAAGTTCAAATCAACTTAAATATTCAAGCCGGTTCTAGTTAGAATCATGTAAAAGAGAAGTTACCTCTTCTGTGGAATCCGGCTGAGGCTCTAGGTATGATAGTTCTTGAAGTACCGGTTCCTCATTGTTAGCAGACACATCCAAATTTGTATCATTCCATTTTACTTGAATATAGCGTTTGTGGCGCGGGTCTATGTCGTTGCAGTGTTCCATAGCCTTCATGGCAGCATGACGGGACAAAAATTCTATCTCTAGATGTAACATGTTGTTCTCATCTAGAGTAGCTCCCCTCATCCTTAATATGGTGGTCTTTCTTCCCAACACGTGCTGGACAGCGGGTGCGACGAGATGAAGAGGCAGAGTGTAGTAAACACCACTGAACTTAACGACCTGTAAGGTCTTGATCTCATTCTCCATCTTTTGTCTTTTTTCAGCTTCGCTGCCCCCCTGAGAAAAGACCAGATAAATCGGCTAATTACAAGATTAATTATGAGACATGATCAATAATATTCCCAGTGAGAAAATTGGTGGCATTTGTGAGCATATATAGGGATGACAACATGATTCTATTAATTCTAGAAAAAAAAACCTGAACATTTTTTGGCCAAATTTGAAGATTTTTTTTCTAAATTAAAAAAAATGAAAACTTTCATCCGAAATCTTTACCTATCGGGGTGGGAGATCGAGAAGTCAAACCCTTTATGGCTACCATGTTCACAATTCACAAATCTGAGAATAATAATAATAATAACAATAATAAAAAGGTGGCTCTTTTGCTCATCGCCGGCTAATGCCTCGCGGCTCGAGCCCCATCGCCGGCCGCCACCACCCCGCGTGGCCCTGGCGTCCCCGTCCAGGCTGCCACCGTGACTGCCACCTAGCTAGCAGCCGATTCCTATGCATGTAGTCGGCATGGGCCATGGTGAACCTGCACGGCCATGCCCCAGGTCCCTAGAGGGAACTTCCTCTCGCCGTTAAGCGCTCGCGAAGCACAGAGATCGCGCGCATGAGCGCAACCAGCCAACAATGGCGTCGCGGCAGCCGAGGCGGACGCCGAGGGGGCCGGCTTTATATGAGGAGCAATGAAGAACTAGGTCTTTCACCTGTGCGGGGTCGGCTGAGGCTGCAGTTGTTGCCTTGCGTTTCATGCCGCCGACACACTCGGGCCGCGCGCTCCCGAGTTCGCCGGTGTTGAGTGAGGCGTGCGGTGGGGGGAAGAGGAGGAGGGTGGCCTGGAAAGAACTTGGTGGTGGCTGCCTCTCTCTCTCTGGACTGGGGATGAACTTGTTGGGGGCGAGCTGTTTGCTCCCCTTCTGCGTCTCCTCCGCTCGTGACTATGTTTGCTGCTTTTAGAAAGGGAGACTCTGGGAGACATGACTTTATTTGCCGTTCTTGGCAAGGGAGGGGAGGGAGGGAGAGGGCACTCCTCCGTCTGGTCTCCCTGCACAGAGACCACACTTTTTTTCAAATGCTGAGGACACGTGTCATCTTCTTAATGGACTAAAGCAGTGAGTCCACAAGAAAATTGACACTGTGCAATCATTGAAAACGAGTTTGGCTCAAATGCCATCCGAATAATCACGATTCGCTAGAAGGGTTTATCTAAAAATCTGTAACAAGTTTTCTGGGGTAAAAAACTTTCAAATGTAACTATAATTTGACTACATTGTAACTTATAATACAGTGTAAATATACTGTAACTACGTATAGCTTATATATGCTTTGTTTGTAGCTAATAGAAAATTTTTCATAGCTCAGTTGGTACCCTGTGCGTGGTGTGAACCAAAAGTTCTGGGTTGGATCCCCATCTCTTGTGAGCAGTTTGCTAATTTTTCTCTTAACTCAGCACGAATCTTCAAGTCCATCGAACGGTTGAAAATTCAAAAGTTTCAACCACATAAAACTTTTTTTTTTGCGGGAAACCACATAAAACTGTTGCCAGTTTTTTAGCAAAACCGTTCGGTACATTGTTCCTCCCTCCGTTTCAGGTTATGAGATGCTTTGATTTTGATCAAAGCCAAACTACTTCAAATTTAACTAAATTTATAGTAAAATATAGTAATATTTCTAATATCAAATTATTTTCATTAAATCAATAATTGAATATATTTTCATAATAAATTTGTCTTGGGTTGAAAATGTTATTATTTTTTTCTATAAACTTAGTCAAACTTGAAACGGTTTGACTTTGACTAAAGTCAAAACATTTTTTAACCTGAAACGGAGGTAGTACTATCATATCAAAATAGGGTCACTATGCTAAAATACCTTTTCTCTCCTTTTTATGATTGTTTTCACAGCAAACAAAGGAAAATGCCCCCCCGGAACTACAGCCTCTAAAAAAGTCCATCACCGGTCCCTAAACTTGTACCGTTGTATCATCCCGGTCCCTAAACTCGCAAATCGACCGTTCAGGTCCTCAAACTTGTTCGACTGTGTCATCCCGGTCCCTAAACTTGCAGATCACTCGTTTAGGTCGTTCAACTTGTTCAGTTGTGTCACCCCGGTCCCTAAACAGGACGGTCTAAAAACTTTATATAAAAAATAATTTATAACTTTTTCATGTGAACTCTAATGAAGAAAAACTTTATATCAAAATTGTAGCCCTCGACGCGACCTACAACTTTGTAGTTGAAACGTTTTTGAATTAAAACTGTTTAGGGTCCCAAAATATTGTTGCATGTTTATAGATTTTGAAAATTTAATTTTAAAATTACATTTTGAGACAAAAAATGACTTAAAATAAAAAAAAAATCAATTACAAAGTTGTAGATCGCGTCGAGGGCTACAAGTTTGATATAAAGTTTGTCTTCATTAGAGTTCACATGAAAAAGTTATGAATTGTTTTTAAATATAAAGTTTTTAGACTGTACTATTTGACCCAGATGATATTCAAATCCAAGTTTAGGGACCTGGGTGACACAACTGAACAAGTTGGAGGATCTAAACGAGTGATCTGTAAGTTTAGGGACCGGGATGACACAGTCGAACAAGTTTGAGAACTTGAATGGTCGATTTGCGAGTTTAGGGACTGAGATAACACAACGATATAAGTTTAGGGACCGGTGATGGACTGGATGTATCTGGAGTGATTGACCTGATTCATTCCAAAAGTTAGTATTTTGTGGGATCAAGGGGACTGGGAGCATGTTGAACGGGACAGATGGGATCGATATCAAGAAGGCCACCACCCATCATGCTTCGCCGCCTACTCCTCCGCACACAGCACACTACCATCTGAGTGCCTCCAATCGCCGCCAGTCTGCCTCTGATGACTGATCCCTCTTCCAAACCGTTACCCTTTGGAGGGATCGATCTATCCCTTGCGGACATTCACTGTTTTGGTTTGTTTTCATAGCTGTCTTTATGTCATCACTCGTCACTCAGGAGTAAGGTTATAAGTGGATTGACCCGCGAACTCACTTATTTCGATCTATAAGTGGGATCTATAAGTGGGTTCACATACCAACTCACTTACACTATGCCAAACCATGCTAGCTGTGACGGGCCTAAACCATCATCTCTGACGGATTCGGCCCCTCGTCAGAGATTAGTGGTCAGTGATGACTCTCTTCACCTTTGACAGGTGAAGGGTCGTCAGTGGTGACCAGCCCCTATGACGGGCTATGTATAGAACCCGTCACAGGTAACTATTATCTCAAACGGCCCATTAGTTTGTGAGCCGTCAGTGATGTCTATAATCCAGAAAAAAAAAAGAAAAATAGATTGCAACCTGTCACATGTGTGAAAAAACCCTAGCAAGAAAATTGGCGCACACTGCCATGGTGGTGCTTGCTGTCACCGCATCACCATCACAAAAACTTCAAACTGACCGACAGTTCATCGTCCTCCATCACCGCATCACCATCTCATATAGCAATCATTCACAAAAAGGGATGGCAAGAATTTATCATACAACAATATCATATCATTCACAAAAGGGGCACACTGGCCGACAGTTCGTCATCCTCCATGATGGACCAGCGACGGGAGACGCAGGTGGAGGCGCCGCGCTCGCAGCGGCCGGGGAGACGGCGGAGGATCTCAAAGAGGCACTCCTCTGCTGCTGCACCACCAAACAAAAATCAAGAAACAAGAAACCACCATTAGAGCCCACATTCTCAAACCAAACACCTCAAATCAACAACAACAACAACAAGAAGATTTAAGTAAAAAAAAAACAACAACAAGAAGAAACCTCACCGAGGTGGCCGGTGGGTGGGGATGGAGGAGGCGGTACCTGGCGTTCAGATCAGCGCATCCCCGGCCTCGTGGAGGCCGGATCCGGCGGCTAGCGCGGTCGGTGGCGGAGGTGAGGGAGGCGTCGGTGGCGTTGGCGGCCGGGAGGCGGGGGGAGGCACCAGCGAAGGTGGAGGCGTAGGTGGCGGCCGGCTAGCGCGGGCGGAGGCGGAAGCGCGGCTAGAGGTGTCGCTGGCAGAGGCGGTGGAGGTGGAGACCACTGCCGCCGTCGGGCCTCAGCCGCCACTGCACCACGGCTCCAGATCCGTCGTCTGTCGTCGCGCCTCCCCTCCCGCCCCTGCCGGATCTGGCGGCCGGTTCAACTGGAGGACAATCTACACACAATCCAATTTTGCCAATTGAATCGCTTTTTCAATATTTCAATCTAGTTCTAGTCTAGTTTGTCCATCGTTGTCGATTTGCGCCATAAATCGTTCGCCTTTGCTGCGAGAGTGCGAAATCCTTTGTAGGTTTGTCCCATAAACCTTCCGTTTGCCCATGAGACGGGTAGTTATCTATTGTTTTGTCTAAATCGGCTCCGAGAGCCGGTTTAATCTATCAAAACCCATCTTGGTCTAGTTTTTGCTAGATTGGGGTGGTTGGCGATTCTATATCACGGCAAGGCGTTTAGGTGTCTCGATCGTGATTGTCTTCTTGCCAAAAAAGTTGCCAACATGATTTTTTGCCACTCCGCTTGGGACGTCTTCATCTACATTATGACCAAGCCGGAGATAGATCCTACCAATATCCTCCCCATCTCATTGGAGGATTTGGATGAGGAGCAACCTCGGGAGATTGAACAACATCTAAAGGCGACACAAGAAGCACTTTTGGCGGGTTGCTTCATCAAGACTCGTCAAGGAATTGTTCGTAAGCCCGGTTCTACACCAAAAGTCACCGTCAACGAGGTAAGTGGTGATGATATTGCTCTTCTGGTTCAAAAGCTCGTAGCAAGTTCCATAAATGAGACTGTTAATGCTACTTTTAACAATAAGCTTGAACATGCTATGAGTTGTTATTTTTATAAGTGGATTTAATCTTTTATGAATTCCAAATTCAGTTCTCTTATGACCGATTTGACATCTACTTCTGTTGCAAGTACTAGTCAACCTCCTGTTCACCACATATTTAGTAAAAATGATGGGGCAACCATGCAACATGCTGGGAGTGAAAACCCTAGCGCTGCTGTATGTTCAAGTGACTTAATTTGGTTTTGGTGATTAATGACAAATCTAACTATATGAGACTAATGTTTTTATGAGTCTTTCTTTGACTAGTCTCATTTGGATATGAAAGTAAAAATGATGAGAGGTATGTATTAAACTTCACATATTCTAATTTGGTCTCTCTTGTGGATCCAAAATATAGTGTGAGCTTCCTCTTTGATCTTTATTGATTATGTGCATATGCGTTCCTTCATATCCATATGTATGCACATCTTGAGGGAGAGCTTATTCTATATTTTATTTATTATAAGATCTCTACCTTGATTTGGAATCATCTTTCATCTCATCTCTCTATATTGTTTATATCGGGTTATTATCTATCACAAAAGAGAGAAAAGATTGAAAGATCTTGGATTAAACAATTTGTGTAATTGTTGCTTTGGTGATAGATGATAAACCGATGTTTATGGGATTAACATATCTTTTAAATAAGTTGTCAACTAGGTTAATTCTCGATAACGAGATGTGGTAGATATGCATTCTTTGCTGATGGACCTTAATCATGACAAGGATGAAATGCATGGAGATAAAGCGATATGTATCACTTCTTATCTCATACTTGTTGATAGTCTCCTTTACTTTGAGAACATGGAGATCATGAAGGTATGTGTTTTTGTTTATCTTTATCATTGCTACATGCCTTCTCCATGTATATAGGATAAACCCCATTGGTTTTTCTTTATTTATGCATACACTTGCCTCTCTTGTATATTTCTTTGTATGCATATATTTAGGGGGAGCAAATCCTATACATTTATTGTGCATGTTCTAGATTCATGTTGTTCACCTATTATTTATATTGGATCTTTACACTTAAGCTTGCATATGAGTATATGACGCTTGTGGTGTTAATGAATACTCAACATACATATCCATATCTTTCATATGCAACCGGTTGGTCATCAAGTGGAGGATGACAACTGATTTATTGGGACTAATGTTCTGCTTTGAGATGTGCAAAGAAATAGGTCTAATTGTGATGAGGCAAATGGATGACACCATTAGTTGATGGTCACCAAACCAAAGACATCGCCATGTTGATAAGAATGAAAGCTTGTGATGAGAAGAAAGTCTTGAAAAAGGATGGACAAGACCTCGGCATAAACATGGTTCAACCGGATGGTCACAAGTGTTGATCTTGGCTCAAGCATTGACCTCAAGTTGGATGGTGCAAGGCAAAGGTATAATGGAGCTAAGAATGTTTTCTTAGACTTTTCCCGGTCTTGGTGTTTGGTATAGACCGGATTTGCTAGATAGACGCCGTACTATCAAGAGGGGTCTATGAAGCGAGCATGTGGATGATCTTGTACCATATTAGTTCATATGCATGTAGGTATATTTGGTGGGCTTGTCTAGCCAAGTGTGGTGAGTTTTCTCAAGTCCTAAACAAAGAGAGAAGTGGGCAAATCCTATAGGTTTGGGTAGCCTCATGTGGTTATGTCCGGTGGAGTATCCTTTGGAGTGTGAGCCATTTCTCCCTGAGAAAAGTTGTTTTTATTGTATGGATTGTTCATGGGTTGGATAACCCTTTGAATAAGCTTTCCATAGAGTCCAAGAACGCTAAATTCTGAGACCCGAGTCAAGAGATATCGCCGTTTTACTAACGGTCGATTGAGCTGAAAAGTGACCTGCGGTCTGACCGCCACCCTTATGGCGGTCTGACCAAAGTATGTTCTGCGGTCTGACCGCCGATCCCATGGCGGTCTGACCGCTCATCCTGATTTTGAAGGAGGTCTCGTCTTGGCGATCCAGAGCCGCCAGAGCCGCAGTCGGTCAAACCGAGCCCCTAGCGGTCTGACCGAGCCGTGGACGGTCTGACCGGCCTCTACACTGAGGTCAGACCGGCCAGGTTGAGTGGGCTCAATGATTGCCCTGTAATGGCTAGTTTTCTAGCCGTTACAAAGTAGTCCGATCTGACCGGCCACACTATGGCGGTCTGACCGGCAGAGCACAGAGTTGGGGATTTCGACCCTAACGACTAGTTTTGGTGGTTGGGGGTATATATACCCACTCCCCAGTAGCAAGGTAAGGTTTTGGCACTCCATTGCATTATCTTGAACCCTTGCAAGAGCTCTCACACCCTTGTGCACTTAGTTTATCTAGTGAGGTGTTAGAGAGTGAGTTAAGCCAATCCAAGTGCATTGCTTCATTGTTAGAGCTAGTGTGGCACTTGATCATCCTCGGCAAGCATCCTAGACTTGTTACTCTTGGAGGTTGCCGCCTCCTAGACGGCTTGTGGAGGTGTAGACCGGTGACCTCTCCGAGGAGATTGTGGAGGAGGCCCGGCGCTGGTTGTGAGTGGTTTGGAGTTCACCACCTTCGGAGTGAAGGAAGAACTACCCTAGTGATCGAGGCTTGGGTAGTCCTCTCCGTGGGCCGGTTCCCACCTTGCCCACTCCTTGACGAAGGGGGCGTGCGGTGGCTTCGTGGTTGAGCAGTGGAGTTAGGCTCGCCTCAATGAGGATTAGGAAACCGGTGAGTTTCCGAACCTCGGTGAAAAATTCCTTGTCTCTTGTCTCATTTATTTGTTGCATTTACATTTGAGCAAGTTTACATACTAGAGCTTATTTGTGCTATTATCACCCTAGGCTTGCAAACTTTAACATAGGCTAGCTTCTTTGTGCACTTACTTGAGACTAGTTGATTTAGGTTTTGAATTGTACAAAACCGTTTTGATTTACGCTTCCGCATACAAAACTCGGTTTTAGCCAAAAGTTTTAAAACCGCCTATTCACCCCCCTCTAGTTGGCCTCCTTGATCGTACAGCTGCGGCCGGTCTGACCGGAGCCCACTATACCGGTTTTGACCGACCATTAGGCCGGTCCGACCACCGGCGGTTCTCTAGCCGGTCAGATCGCACCGACCTTTGGTGTGACCGGCCATATGGCCGGTCAGACCGGTGCAATAGTTCTTGTGTAGGAGGTAGATCCAACCACTAATAATTTTGTTTTATACCATTATCCAGTACCTAATCCTCCTGTAGCTACTGTTAACCCTCAGATTCCTCCTTATATACCTAATTCCTATAATGATCCTGCTATTGGATATCCTCAAGATGCTATATATGGCCAATATAACAATATTGTGCCGCCGCAACCACCCTTTAGGCCACCAAACCCACCAAGGCCTAAAAATATGGAGGAACGTGTGAGGAACATTACTAGGGAAGCGCTTTTGGAATTGAGCCAAGGAATCGTGATAGGGTTTACGGAAAGTCGTATCCTAATTATTTTGATAATATCACATATCCTCGTGGTTTTAGGGTCCCTAAGTTTACTAAGTTTAATGGTGAGGATAGTAGAACCACATGGGAAAATATAGGCCAATTCTTAGCACAATGCGGTGAGGCTAGCAACACGGATACTTTTAAATTGTATTTGTTTTCTTTATCTTTGTCTGGTACTGCTTTTACATGGTTTACTTCTTTACCGGCAATTTATATTCATACTTGGGCTCAATTATAACAAAATTCCATGATTACTTTTACACTGGTGAAACTGAGCTTAGGTTATGCGATTTAACATCGGTTAGGCAAAAGTATAATGAATCTGTGACTGATTACATTAAGAGGTCTATGGATGCTACAAACCGATGTTTTAGTTTGAATATAACTGAAAGAGGTTTGGTTGATCTTGCTTCTAGTAGTTTGCTTGCTCCTATTAAATAAAGATTAGTTGGCCAACAATTTCTTGATGTTAGTCAACTTATGCATAAAGCTCTGGCTCAAGAAAGCCGGGTTAGGGAAAGTAAGAAGTTTGTTAGGTCCAATGACAAAAAAAACCCAATGTTAGTATTGTGGATTGCCCTGATGATAGTGATTCTGATAATGATGATGGTGATCCTGATATATATGTTGCTGAGTGGTCATGGACTAATAAGCCATTTGTTTGTTCTAACTTAATGCTGACTCCTTGTAAAGATCGGCAAAGTCAGATTAAGTATAGCTTTGATGTGGCCAAGTGTGATAAAATCTTTGATTATCTTTTGTAAAAAAAAAAAAAATTAGATTACCTAAAGGCCATGTCATTCCATCTCCAGAAGAATTGAAACTGTCAGGGTTATGGATACCACATACCTAATAGTAGTTGACTACATCTCGGCAGGATCCACCACATACCATGTCTTATACGGAAACTGACTTCAGATATGGAGGGAGTTCCGGATAAAGAAAGACAACCAGAGTTCTACATGGAAACAACCAGGACTACTCGGATTGTATCCATATTGACTTCCCTAGTTCTACTTGGACAAGGGGATACCTATGGGTATAAATACGAGGCCCCCTAGGAGGGGACCCAAGAGAATCGACAGACGATCGACACGATCAACACGGTCACCACGATCGAGACCCACCACAATCAACAACCACCACAATATACGAAACAACAGAAGTCACAACATACAAGCCAACAAACGCCAAGACACGCCGCCGGATATCGATTTCAGGGATAAGCATGGCTATTCCCCTACGGTGTCTCCGGATACCGTCAGGAGAAACGAAAGCGCTATCTCTGATCTCGCCGGACACGGATTCGAGGAGGAAGGCTACCCTGTTGTCGACTATGAGTCAGACCTTCAAACCGCCATGTCGACAACAGTTAGACAGGCTACCCCACATATTGTATTGGTGTGATTATGGTGAATAAAAGCAACTCCGGCTCCAGCTAACAGGATGTAGGGTTATTACCTGACAGCTCAGGAGCCCGAACCTGTATAAAAATCCTCGTCTCCGTCTATTTTACCTCAGTCTCGCATATATCCTAGCACCGACGATCCCCATACTATGCAAATACCAGAATTGCGACATCAAACGTCAACAGAAACGTCGTGCTTATTGTAAGTGGCATGATTCTCATTCTCATACTACTAACAATTGCAATGTGTTTCAACGACAGGTTCAATCGGCCATAGAGGAAGGACGATTGAAATTTACTGAGGGTTCTAAGAAGAAGCTAGATCATGATCTTTTTCCTGTGAATACTATTGACTTCAATGATAAAAAGGTGTTGATTCGGCCGGAGCAAGCCGTATTTACCAATGGGAAAGAAGTAGTAGTTGGAGAGCCTAGACACAAGATGGTTGTGTCAAAGAATACAGAAGTTAGTGATTGGAAGGAAAATAAGGGTGAGGCTTCAAACTCTAGAACACCGTGAAAGCCAAAGGTGTCTTTTGATATGGTTTTGAACAAGTATGAGAAGAAAGAGTGCCGAACAATATCCTAATAAAGGAAAAAGACCAAGATCTCCTCCTAGCGAGAGATTTGGTCCATCACCAAGACCATTGGAGCCACCTTTTCCATACAATCCTCAACTCATGCCATGGGGGCCTTGTCCAATGCCGCCGCCAGGTTTTTCTTTTTCTTACTTCATGCCATGGGGGGCACTGCCGCCGATGTATGGTCATATGCAACCAATGCAAATTCATCAAGGCTTGGAAGAGAAGGAGTTCAGCACATCAGCGGTTGTCTGTTGACGGTCGTTATAGACCAATTTCGACCGTCAATATAACCATAATAAAAGAGGATTAGCTATGCTTATAAAGCATATTTGCTTTAGAATAATATAGTTCCACTTGTACTAGGAGAATAATTTGTTGCAGGGATTGAGCAAATAAAATAATGAAGAAATGAGGAAAACTCACTTCTAAGTAAACTAAAGGATAATGAGGGCCCACATGTCAGGTGTAACCGTCCGGAAATCACCTTAACGGCCATAACCGACAATGGGACCCACCTGTCAGCCACACTGCCAAAGCTGGAGGCCTGCTGGGCCGGCCCAGGTTCGGCCGAACCCTAGTGGTGACGGATTAGCTTGGCCCTTCACGTGGACGTCCAGGATGCACTCTCAATGACGGTTAAGGGGTAGGAAGGTTATTTCCCCTTCTCTACAACCGTCATACCGACCCTATAAAAGGAGGAGCTCATTTCACTCTCAACACACTTAAGCAAGCTCAAGATTCCTCTTCATACTTTATTTTAGTAGTTTTAGTGCTAAGTGGAGTAGAATAGAATAGTACTCGGAGCCCTCGGAGTCTTCGGAAGAGTTTCGGTATGGCTCTAGTAGCTTTTCTATTCTCTTCTACAATACTTTCGAAATTAATGAAATAATCTTCTTCTTATATTCTCGGTACTATTCTTAGTATGAGTACCGCTCTTACTTTACATTTGTGTCGATATAATTGTGTGGGTAGTCTACCAGAGAATCTGACGCTCCTGTATCCAGCTGACAAAAAAAAATTCAGCCGGCAGTGGTGTAGCAACCCCCCCTCCCAAAAAAAAGGGGGAAGGTTTAGCCCAAAGGAATTTGTCAACAGAGAAATAGCCGTCTGTTTATAAATTATGAGAGTAGCTACATGATAGTGGGGACACCTTAAGATCCACTGCACTTAGGTGGCCCTGTTTAGATCCCATCCCAAAACTTTACACCCTGTCACATCGAACGTTTACCTGCAGGCTAAAAGATAACTAATTACATAGATTGTGGCTAATTTGCTACACGAATCTTTTAAGCCTAATTGCTCCATGATTTGACAATGTGGTGCTACCGTAAACATTTGACAATGACGGATTAATTAGGCTTAATAAATTCATCTTGCGGTTTACTGACGGATTCTGTAATTAGTTTTTTTATTAGTGCCTGAACACCCCATACGACACCCTATATAATACCCGATATGACACGCGAAAACTTTACACCCCTGAATCTAAAGGGTGTTGCTAGTTGGCGCGTGCGCACCAGCAGCTCCCGGCGCAAAAAGCCCATTAGCCCTTTTTTTTCTTTTTTTTCGCGATTTGTTTTTTCACTGTTTTTTTTGCGATTTTTTTCGCTTTTTTTTCCTTTTTTTCTGATTACTTTTTTTTAATCTTTAGTACACTTATTTTTTTCCAAATATTTTGGGTGAAAGTTTTTAAATCTTGACTTGAAAATTTTTAAATCTGATTTGAAAGTATTCAAATCTCGAGTTGAAAGTTTTCGAATCTGAGTTGAAAGTTTTTGAATCGGAGTCGAAAGTTTTCAAATCTCGAGTTGAAAGTTTTTAAATCTGAGTCGAAAGTTTTCATATTTTTTCAAATCTTAACTTAAAATTTTTCAAATCTGTACTTGAATGTTTTCAAATCTCAAGTTGAAAGTTTTCGAATCTCAAGTTGAAAGTTTTGAAATCTGGGTTGAAAGTTTTCAAAATTTGTCTTACACATTTAAAATTCGAGTTAAAAAATTTCAAATTAAGTTGAAAGTTTTTAAAATTTGACTTCAAAAGTTTTCAAATCTAACCTGAAAGTTTTCAATCTGTTAGTAGAAAAAAAATCTTCCAAAAAAAAGAAATCTTATCTTAATTAATTATCGTCATTATCTACTAATAACTTAGTTAGTTAGGCTAACCTTTCCGGAATCGCTCGCCACCAACGCGTACACGCGCGTTAGCTTTTCCGGAATCTAAACACCCCCTTACATTCAAAAGAAAAGTCATAATGAGCGATTGATCGCTGGCGGCGATCGTTTTTTTCTTTTTTTTTTCTTTTCCTCTTTTATTAAGTTTATACACCTAAAGTTTACACATCTAAAGTTTATCCACCTAAAGTTTGTAGAGCGAATGTTTATAAGTCAAAAGTTTATATACCCAATTCAAATTTGAATTTGAATTCAAATATTTTTTATATGTAATATTTCTATACATCTCAAGTTTATACACCTAAAGTTTATAGACCCAAAGTTTATAAGTGTCGACGTTTGATGTCGCAATTATGGTATTTGCATAGTATGGGGATCGTCGGTGCTAGGATATATGCGAGACTGAGGTAAAAGAGATGGAGACGAGGATTTTTATACAGGTTCGGGCCCCTGAGGTGTCAGGTAATAACCCTACATCCTGTTGGCCGGAACCGGAGTTGCTTTTATTCACCATAATAACACCAGTACAATATGTGGGTAGCCTATCTAACTGTTGTTGACATGTCGGTCTGAAGGTCTGACTCGTAGTCGACAACAGGGTAGCCTTGCTCCTCGAATCCGTGTCCGGCGAGATCAGAGATAGCGCTTTCGTCTCTCCTTATGGTATCCAGAGACACCGTAGGGGAATAGCCATGCCTATCCCTGAAATCGATATCCGGCGGCATGTCTTGGCGTATGTTGGCTTTTATTGGCTTCTGTTGTTCCGTATATTGTGGTGGTTGTTGATTGAGGTGGGTCTCGATCGTGGTGATCGTGTTGATCGTGTCGATCGTCTGTCGATTGTCTTGTGTCCCCACTCCTCCTAGGGGGTCTTGTATTTATACCCATAGGTGTCCCCTTGTCCAAGTAGAACTAGGGAAACCAATATGGATACAGTCCAAATAGTCCTTGTCATTTCCATGTAGAACTCTGGTTGTCTTTCCTTATCCGGAACTCCCTCCATATCTGAAGTCGGTTTCCGTGTAGGACATGGTATGTGGTGGGTCCTACCGAGATGTAGTAGACTACTATTAGGTATGTGGTATCCATAACCCTGACAGTAGTCCCCGACTTCAATGCAAATGAACGAATTCATATTCTCGACCGCTGACCATGGAGTAACTGTTATCGAGCTCAAGTGACCGTTCTCGGTGAGTTCAGAGATAACGTTAGACTTCTTTTGTCAGCCTCGTGCGAGCACCGAAAGGGTTTGTCTAAGTCAATCTCCGATGTCAACCAAGGAAGTACAGAGCAGACGACTAAGTCTCCCGTCTTGCTGTAATCGAGAATTTGGATTGAAGTCAAGAAATTCTATCTCGGCTGGTACACCATCTCTTCACTCCATGTTCCTTGTCGAGATCCAGCAACTGTTCTCGAGCGATCGAGAAGGCGTAGAGTCTGCGACGGAGCCTTGTCAACATTGGTCGTACTCGCCTTAGTCGATCTTGGTGTAGAACCAAAGAGACATGGAGTCTTCCGCAATGTCGAATAGAATTTTCCCTAAATCAATGCTCAGAAAAGAATATCAAATAGAACTAGCCCCTGAGCGAACGCTCAAAGGGTGACAATGTTATAATATGTATGGTAAATTGAAAATGAATTAAATTTACCGACCAATGTTTTGTGTATGAGCGTCTTCTCTCTTACCGACTTCGATCAGTCAGTTTGTAGAGTCATACACTCTCCCTAGCCCCCAGCCTTGTCGTCGGAGAATCGTTCTTGGAGGATAAGGCTCTTGGACCCTTGACCTGCCTTAGTTGAACAAGCATTGATCCTAGCCCCCAGCCGTGAAGTTGGAAAGCTCAATTTCCGATTACACGGCTTGGTTAATACGCACGGCGAGAACTCTTACATGACCAGATCTTACATGGTCTTTTGTCTCTACAGGATCCGACAAGGCCTTATTGGCTCTGGGCGTCCCCAGCCGAAGATCCCTTAGGTTCCTCGGAGGCCTTGTCAAGACGGCGTAAAGGGACAGTAGGATAGGTTTCAACGCTAGGTGTCGTCGTGGCAAGGGATCTCTGGGTAAAACACTTGGCGATATTGTGTACCTGCTATCAACTTTGTTGAAATAGAGGTAGTAGGAGAGTCGCTACATCGCTGGTCGAGGACCAGGCAGTAGTCGTAACTCGACCACTTAAAGTGGAAGTAGTGGGAGAAACGCTACATCGCTGGTCGAGGACCAGGCAGTAGTCGTAACTCGACCACTTAAAGTGAAAGTAGTGGGAGAAACGCTACATCGCTGGTCGAGGACCAGGCAGTAGTCGTAACTCGACCACTTAAAGTGGAAGTAGTAGGAGAGACGCTACATCGCTGGTCGAGGACGAGGCAGTAGTCGTAACTCGACCACTAGAAGCAAATGTATGAGAGATCACTATGATCAACTGGTTGAGAACCGGTGAGTAGGTGTCCCTCGATCATTTGGAGTCGTGGTACGAGGGCCGCTACGCTGCCGGTCGAAGACCAGTCGTAGCTGTTCCTCAACCATCTGAAGCCATGGTGCGAGGACCGCTACGCTGCCGTAGTCGTACCTCGACCATCTGAAGTTAAGGTGCGAGAGATTGCTACGTACTGGTGCGAGAACCAGTGAGCGAGCAGAATTATCTCTCGAACACCAATGGAAGCTACGGTGCGAGAGATTGCTACGTACTGGGGCGAGAACCAGTGAGCGAGCAGAATTATCTCTTGAACACCGATGGAAGCTGCGGTGCGAGAGATTGCTACGTACTGGCGCGAGAACCAGTGAGCGAGCAGAATTATCTCTCGAACACCGATAGAAGCTGCGGTGCGAGAGATTGCTACGTACTGGCGCGAGAACCAGTGAGCGAGCAGAATTATCTCTCGAACACCGATGGAAGCTGCGGTGCGAGAGATTGCTACGTACTGGCGCGAGAACCAGTGAGCGAGCAGAATTATCTCTCGAACACCGATGGAAGCGCTAGAGTTGGTTTATTGCAAGTGTATCTCATGTGGTCAGCATGACTCACGTACCCAACTTATAGCATATCCGGATGTCCGTTCGCAATCATGTCGGGTGATCAAGCCGACGATGTTCGCGAGGAATTATCCATTAACAACCTTTTCTTGAGTAGTCCAGCCATGGCCGGTGCTATGAGATAGGTCATTGGTCTTTGTTGGTAGGTTGGGTGCGATAACTCCGCATTTGTCGAGAATGTTCTCGATAATGGAGTGTACTCGACCATAACCTAATCGAGTGCTCAATTGTTCCTGAAAAATATTTTCTAGAAGGCAAAATATATAGCAGAGAATATCGAGTATGTACTCAAAAAACTGCATGGATCTTCTAGCATTATCAGGATATAACGAGCAGATGTAATTATCAGGCATTATGTAAACCGTAAACAAGCATGATTTATATAGAAGAAAACAGAGTGAGCCCCAGCGTTATACCGTAGTTGGCCTATCGTCGAAAGTACTCGCACAACGGATATTGTATAAAAGACATGCTCTAGGTAAACATAATAAATTGTAGATCTGACAATGCTGTATGATCTGAATAGGTATGATAAATTGCATATCAAATATTGCGTACCTGTGTAGATATATGCCGGATGTATCTACGAAATTAGTAGATCAATTTGAAAAACCAATCTACCAATTACCTTATTGCATACTCGTTCGACATCATATGATCTGACATCTTTTGGTATGCCACGTATCTTGAGGCTTGGGTGATCTCGATAGACCAAGTTGTCAATGACGATGATGGTTCCGATCTCGTCGGAAGGCATGCTCCGATCGGGTTAGATCTCCACAGCCGAAGTCGTCGAGTAGCTTGTTGTCGAAGAATCCATCTTTTGAACCCATCTCGTCGAATTCCTAGAGCACCAAAATACCCCTACCTGGCGCGCCACTGTCGACGTTTGATGTCGCAATTATGGTATTTGCATAGTATGGGGATCGTCGGTACTAGGATATATGCGAGACTGAGGTAAAAGAGATGGAGACAAGGATTTTTATACAGGTTCGGGACCCTGAGTTGTCAGGTAATAACCCTACATCCTGTTGGCCGGAGCCGGAGTTGCTTTTATTCACCATAATAACACCAGTACAATATGTGGGTAACCTATCTAACTGTTGTCGACATGTCGGTCTGAAGGTCTGACTCGTAGTCGACAACAAGGTAGTCTTGCTCCTCGAATCCGTGTCCGGTGAGATCAGAGATAGCGCTTTCGTCTCTCCTGACGGTATCCGGAGACACCGTAGGGGAATAGCCATGCCTATCCCTGAAGTCGATATCCGGCGGCGTGTCTTGGCGTATGTTGGCTTGTATTGGCTTCTGTTGTTCCGTATATTGTGGTGGTTGTTGATTGAGGTGGGTCTCGATCGTGGTGATCGTGTTGATCGTGTCGATCATGTTGATCGTGTCGATCGTCTGTCGATTGTCTTGTGTCCCCACTCCTCCTAGGGGGTCTTGTATTTATACCCATATGTGTCCCCTTATCCAAGTAGAACTAGGGAAACCAATATGAATACAGTCCGAATAGTCCTTGTCGTTTCCATGTAGAACTCTGGTTGTCTTTCCTTATCCGGAACTCCCTCCATATCTGAAGTCGGTTTCCGTGTAGGACATGGTATGTGGTGGGTCCTGCCGAGATGTAGTCGACTACTATTAGGTATGTGGTATCCATAACCCTGACAATAAGTCAAAAGTTTTTATACCCGATTCAAATTTGAATTTGAATTATATCCGATTCAAATTTGAATTTGAATTCAAATATTTTTTATATATAGTATTTCTATACATATAAAGTTTATACACCTAAAGTTTGTAGACCCAAAGTTTATAAGTTAAAAGTTTACATACCCGATTCAAATTTGAATTTGATTTCAAATATTAGTTTATAGACCCATAGTTTATAAGTCAAAAGTTTACATACCTGTTTTTCAAATTTGAATTTGAATTCAAATTTTTTTTTATATATAATATTTCTATACATAAATTTCTCTAACTTTGTTTTTTTATTTTTTTAAAATTTATGGTGTAGTAGGAAGAGAAGATGGGGAGGAGGGGGGAGCACGCCTAATGGGCTCCGTCCCCCTACTCCCCCTCTCTCTCTCCCCTCTTCCTCCCCTTCTTCTCTTCTTGCTACAGTAAACCACAAATTTTTTTTAAAAAAAACAAAAAGTTAGAAAAATTTATGTATAGAAATACTATATATAAAAAATTTGAATTCAAATTCAAATTTGAATCGGGTATGTAAACTTTTGACTTAATAAACTTTGGGTCTATAAACTTTAGGTGTATAAACTTTAGATGTATATAAATACTATATATAGAAAATATTTGAATTCAAATTCAAATTTGAATCGGGTATGTAAACTTTTGACTTATAAACTTTGGATCTATAAACTTTAGGTGTATAAACTTTAGATGTATAGAAATACTATATATAGAAAATATTTGAATTTAAATACAAATTTGAATCGGGTATATAAACTTTTGACTTATAAACTTTAGGTCTATAAACTTTAGGTGTATAAACTTTAAATGTATATAAATATTATATATAGAAAATATTTGAATTCAAATTCAAATTTAAATCGGATATATAAACTTTTGACTTGTATACTTTTGGTCTCTAAACTTTAAATGTGTAAACTTGAGATGCATAAATTTATTAAAATAGGAAAGTAATATGGTGCTAAAAAAGAAAACCAGGTGGAGGGAGGGGAGGGGGGCACCCGATCCCTATCCCATGGGCTGGGCGATTGATCGCCCATTAGAGGTTTCGGGAGGGGAGAGTGTATAGGGGGATGGGGATCGATCGATCGCCTATTAGCTTATTAGCTGTCCCCCCAATACATTGCCTACGCCGTGCCAAGTGCCAAACAGGGAAAGGAGACAATATTTTTATTTTTCAATTATTATATTAATTATAATAATAATCCCCGCAAAAAAAAATCATAAAGACTTGTCTCTTCGTATCGAATATCGATTCCTACCCGGACTCTTTATTTACCTTTCCCCAATTCTCACAAACTGAATGCCACCAAAATCGAATCGCTACAAACCCTATCCACTGCCGCTGGACTCGTCGCCGTGATTCACCTCGTGCCGCCGCTCGCGCAGCGCCGCCCCGCCCCGCCCCGCCCCGCCCCGGCGTAGTAGGAGATGAAGCGGCGAAAAATCGCCAAATCGACAGCAAGCCGGGGGAGCAGGTCCGGTGTGAAATCCCCAAATCCACGGAGCAGAGCAGCGAATCCGAGCCGGACCGGCGGCTTCTTTTCTGATGAACTCCGATTGGGCAGATGGACTTGTTACCACGGGGAGGAGGAGGAGGAGAAGCCATGGCTGCCACCGGCCGACAAATCATCCGAGTCCATAAGGGAGTACGTCGCCGAGGCGGCGCGCCGGCTACCCCTCGAGGAGATGCCGGAGCTCCTCCACTGCGTCGGCGCGGTCGGATACTGCTTTGGCCTCGCCGACCCCGTCACCAACATCATCCTCAACGCCGTCGCCCACCTCGCCGCCGGCGGAGCGGAGGACCTGCCGCCGCCGCCCAAGAAGAGGACACGCAGGACGTACAGCCGTGGCTGGGGGTACATCTCATTGAACTCCTTCTGTGGCCTCCTCGCGTTCATGAAGGTGTAATTCCGCTACCTCACGGACAGCCAGGCCAGGCATTACCTCTACCTCGCCTCCTACGACCTTCTCCTCGCCATCGAGCTCGTCCACCATGACCGCCGCCGCTGTCTTCCCCGACCATCCTTGCTTCCCGACGATGGCAGGATGAAGATCGCACTCAGGATCGCCGCCGTCCAAGCAGACCACCCCGCGCCGGATAAACTGGTGCAGACCATGACAGCGCAGTACCCGTCTCATTTGCTCTCTCCTATCATGGACAAGCTGCGGGGATCGGAGCTGCTCACCACCCATGACGTCCGGGCCATCATGGACCTACTTCTTGCACGCCAGTGCCTGCCTGCCAACATGGACTTCTTGTGCTGCCCAAATGGCGATGCTTGTGCTCATCGAGCCACCAACCATGGCACCCTGCAGGTTGCCACCTGCATTGGGGGAGGTGCTTTTGCTCGAATCTCGACCGAAATCGTAACCCCAGATCACATCCGACCTCAGCAACTCCAATACATCTCCAACCTGACATTTGATGATAGCTCAGCCATGGAGATGAAGCTTTCCAAGTGCAGTAGTGGTGGTTGTCAACTGGACTATGATTTTTCCTCGCCATGCGAGTACATACTGTCCCTGAAAATGTGCCTCCTTGATGCCATCCATGGCTTCTACATCCGGGCACTCGCCGTGCTGCCCACGGGTGACGACTCCATGCGCCTTGGCCGCCTTCTCCGTGCCCTCCTTGTGTCCGGACACTGCTATGGCCCCTTGGATCCTGTGTCAAACATAATCCTGAATGCTGTCTTGTATGATGCCGCATACCCTCCGCAACCACACGAAGGTGATGGCAAGGCTGAGTTACCACATGATATCTTTGACACCCGCGCCATGCGGGACATGGCGTCCTGTTCCCTCGATGGCCTCGTTGCCCTCCTCTGCACCATCACCACCACCACCACTGGCACCCCGCTCTCAAAGCATGAGGCTGTGGAGTACCTTTGGTCCTGGCAGTGTGACCTCACCGAGAAGCTGCAGCAGACCGTGATGGCAAAGAACCCCTACGCCGCTGCAGCCATGGCTTCCAAGCACCCACAGCACACCATGCTCGGCGCGCTGCTCGTGTCCTTCTCCAGCGAGAAGCTCGACCGCCTGCGCTACTTTCTGAGATCCATTAGTGATGGCTCTGGGTGTGTTATCTCCGGTGATGATTGGGAGCAGCTAAACAAAATGATCAAAACACAGCTAACCACAATTATCACGACAAGAGAAGTGCTACCATTCAATCCACAAGCCTTGTCAGCATCATTGAGAGTGTCAGCCTATGTGAACTCGCATAGTTTTGCTCGCAGCAAGCTGGAAGAGTTGCTACTGAGATATTCTAGGCAACATCCCTGGGTAAATTCAGAGTAGAAACTTATTTTGATTGATTGTTGGACCTGCTTCTCTTCAAGTGTGCTAAAATTCCATCCACCCTCTTGTGTTTGTTATTGCAGGAACCAAGGTATAAGCTTGATCTCATCTGCGGAGTAGAGGAACCCAGATCAGCCCGATGTGGATGCTACCATGCTAACTTCTTGGCAAGCGCCCATGGCAGTGTGCTCAAGTTCAATGGTGAGACAACCGTAGCACAAACCACTGTGCGCAGACTCTTCTTCGCTGAATTCTGGGACTCACAACCTGGTCGATTTTATGAATCACATGCAAAACCCATGTGCTGCCCTGTTCAAGATAGTAGCCCTTGTTTTGGTGAGTCACTGAACCCTTGTTGTGATGTTCCTACTCATTTTATTTCCGTCAAGTAGTAGACACACTGTGGCATGTGATTGCAATTTTCATGCATGTTAATGCCCTGGATTGGTGTAATATATTTATTGTTTTGCCTTATGTCTTGGCTTTGTTGTGAACAGGTCGTTGTATCTTCTGTGGTGAAGCAAGCACGATTGTGCATCCACCATGTGCAGCTAGAAGTCATCTTGATGATGATGATTATGCCCCCATCCTTGACTATGATGTCCAGGCCGCCATTCGTATGTATGTTTCTGTTTCACCTATTTGTATCTATGGTTCTGTTATCCAAGCTTAGCAAAAACGGGGCCTGTTAAGAGTCCAACATCACTTATTGATCATGAAAGGGGATCAAAACAGAAACAAGGGCTTGTTTTTGTTTCACCCATTCGTATCTACCGTTCTTGTCAAACTTAAAAAAAATTTGTTTTGGACAAAGAGTTTAAAGAAAAAATCACAATCAACTAAGAATCCAGATTGGAAGTCACAATCTGTAAATAGGACTGTAGATACAATGAGTGTGTTCTCAGGGATGTGGGGATTATTAATGAAACACCAATGAACATGGGAGATTGTTTGAGGAAAAGAGGTGTGATAAATACCGGGTTATGGCTTTGTGGCTGACGAGGAATGATTTAGTATTTTGATAATGTGTTGGTGTCATCTCCATTGCAGGTGGTTTCCAAAAGCCAAATCAGGTAAGAGGAAGAACTAAGGAAAAGGCTAAAGGAAGCTGGTAGTGTGGATGATATACCTGATGCTATATAGTTATATAGGGGTCGACCTATGTTTTGTTTCAGAAGTTTGGTTAGATGGAGTCCGCTTAGATGGTTTTGAAACTTATGAACTCTTTTGAGGTGTAATCAGGGGATGTTGCTAACTTGGGGGAAGCTGGCTTATGAGTCTCTTAGGCTTTCTCAACTTGTTGTCAATTATGTTGGAATTCAGGTGGATGATATACCTGATGCTATATAGTTATATAGGGGTCGACCTGTATTTTGTTTCAGAAGTTCGGTTAGATGAAGTCTTCTTAGATGGTTTTGAACTTATGAACTCTTTTAAGGTCTAATCAGGGGACGTTGCTAACTTTTGGGGAAGCTCAATGCTTATGAGTCTCTCAGGCTTTCTCAACTTGTCAATTATGTTGGAATTCAGGTGGTTTTCCTTCTGATTATAACTGAATGAAAGTCACAAAGGATGTTTAATGTTTGTTAAGATTTTACTATCTCTTTGGTTTGTTGGTTCGGATCCAGATCCTCCGACATTACGGAGTAATGTCACAGTGTGACATTCCTTCCATCCGGCACGTTCATTCTAAAGCAACGGCTGTGGATTATTTAGTCTATAATAAATAAAATTAATCAGCAGATTATTTCTTAAATAGCCCTGCAATTGCTAGTGGTGAGAGCGGGAGATAATTTCTGTTTACTCCTCTGTTGGTGCCAAAATAATCCCTCCATCTTCGTTACCATTAACCCACTGACAAAAGTGTCGTACTTATAAGAAAACAGATTGATTATAGACTGAGGATTGCATCGTCTCCTCATAGTTCTGATGATGGAGGATGGTACCGTACAAATGAGAATGATGCACATCATTCTTCACTTCCTCAACGGCCCGATATTGTGCCAATTGCAGCATCTAACTAACAGGTAAGTAAAACCTAAATATCGTATTGTGCTAAGTTGTCCGCTTATTCTCTTATGATTTATTAGTGATTGTTGCCTCCTGTAAAAATGCACCATCTAGTCTTTCATATGTCAATCTCTTTCTCTCTAACTCTACCCTCTTCACTTTTGTTCTAGTAATATGCCCATACTAACGCTACAGCGATAGTTAGTACTGCGAATTGAACAATCAAATGCTTAAAGATTTGTAATACATTAATCATCTAAAAATAATTTCATATTCCTGTAAATTCTCGTACATGTAGTAACATGATACAATTTACCAAATCTAGGCTAAACTTTTCAAACAAAATAGTTATTAATCAGCACTTAATGCTACATTACCATTAACATGATCATACATTTATTTTACAATCATCGTTCTGTACAAACATGTATTTCATCACGGGACAAAATATCTTAATGGGAAAATTGCACCAGCGCTACTGGTGAACTTTCATCCGTAGTTCCTAATATTTTCATTGAACTATCATCCATGACAGAGCGCTGATGCCCTTTCAACAATGGGACACTGCAAGCAAGAAAAGCATGAAGATAGTACAATTGGTCATAGCACAAATAGAGCAGGATGACGAAAAATATTTATTTGCTCCGAACCAGAGTGGTGAAAGAAAAGATCTAAGTCATCTATTCGGATCCAACTTATATGTTGCCGAATAGTAAATGCAAGTCATCTAAAAATGATAAATGGTACAATATAAATTTTGCACTCTCTTGGAACAAATTTAATCTGTATGAACAAAAATAAGTGCACAAGGCATTTTAACTTTTAGCAAGCTGACATGAAAATCTCAAGAATGTTAGCTTAACAATTTCCGTATAACAATGAGCTTAAGCTTCAGCTTAAACCTAACCTTCTCTCTACAGACTGAGAGAACCAAGAGAGAAAAGGGACAATTTAAAATTTTGTGTGTTTCATAAGTATACTAACAAGCAAAAAAGCAACCTTCGATTAAGTACACAGTTTTGTAACTACTTCAAGACACAATTCTGATGACATCCCACCATTTTAATTTCTTAAACCATGTGCTACAGGCATATTTAGGACAATAATTGCAAACATAAATGCAGAGCATGATACATAGAGGATAAACAATTCATGAAAAAATATTAGTTGGTGCCTACTTCAAATTAGAGTTCTGAATTTGGAATTAAACCTACTCGAAAGTCAGCTATTCAGGCATTCTGCAATCATGCGGAACAGCCATATCATGCATGCATTTCTGAAACACAAAACAGGCTTTCTCTTGCAATATGCAAGATCTCAAAGACAAAATGAGATCAGAGGATTTGTTTTTCGCTTTTTCTTTTTAGACAAAATGATTTATACAGAAGTTGGGAACAGTTGCAAAGGGGAAAAATATCAAAAAAAAAAAAAATCTATACCTCATCTGACAAATGCAGTGAACTGAGGATGCAAAGACGTCCACATTGGAAGTAACATAAAAAAGAAACATACACAAGGAATGCAGTAACACGTTGAATACACAGGTGTTTATTCGTACCTAGTGCAGATCAATGTTACGTGACAAGTGTTTGATGTCAGTCAGGGACACTGTTGAGGCTTGCAAACAAGTCATCGCTTATATTGGAATTTAGAAAATCTAGATCAGATTCAAATTCATTTGCCAATTAGTATCTTCTTCCTACAAAATGAAGCCCAGAAACTATGGCATACTGTATATAGCTATTGTATGTAATCTTCAAAATAAATATAGACGGTTCCAATGCTAGTGGTTTTTAGAGCATGATTAAAAATAAATATAGACGGTTCCACATGGCGAAGGCAAACCGCAGCGTGGAGCACGGCACGATGAGGTCGTCGTCGACGGAGAAGATGGCGTCGGAAGGGCCAGATCCAGCGGCAGCGGCGGCGGATCCCAGGCACACGCCGCGCCGCCGCGAGGCCTTCCCGGCACGCTGTGCCGCCTCCTCGCACCGGAGACGGGCCGCCGCTGGGGTTTTTGGCCCCGCCACCGCCATCCCAGCGTCCACGCGGTTTTCGGCGGCGGCGAGGCGGTGAGAGGAGGGGAGGGTGGCAGCGGCCGGGGGCTAGGGTTCGCCCCCGGTCGCCCGCGCGTGGATGACTTCTTTGGTGTTCCCTCATACAAGAATGTGTCGGTCGTCTTCTTTGCCTGCAGGCTGCAGGTGTCGGCGTCGGCCTCCTTGTTCTTCATCTTCCTCCTCGGGCTCCTTTGCGTCAGCAGTAGGGGTCTCGACGCGAGGAGAGGAGATCGTGGCGATATTGGGGTGGGGGTGAGGTAGGCGCGGATGCGGTGCGGGAGAGGCGGGGGATCCTGAGTGGCAGGGGCGGTGGCGCGGGGGTTAGGGTTGGGAATCGCGAGGGAATCGGCGGGGGCGGCAACCTGAAAGAGGGGGAGGGCGTAGGCGCAATGGGGGCGTGGTGGAGAGCGATGGGGGTGCGGGGAGGAGAGGAGGGGGAGATGTGGAGTAATCTGAGGCGTTGGATTGGATGATTTTGGACCATTGGATGTGTAACATGATGAATGATGAATGAGTAAAAGGATTTGTTGAACTATAGGGTAGATAGATAGAAGAAGAAAACTATACCTAGCTAGGTACCCCAGATGCGCATGACATTTAGCACTGTAGATGAGGCTCAAAACTATTGGAATTACTATGGAGGTCAAATTGGCTTTGACATTAGAAAACGATTATGTCATGTGGGGACACCACTACCACCACAGGAGCAAGCCGGAGGCGCAAATGCAGCAAGCAGCATGAGTCAAGGGTGCAAATTAGAAAGAATCATGCAAGGAAAGTATTAATTAGGAGAAAATAAATGTCATTTCCTTGTATTAGAGACCAAGTGCCTATAAGGCATGTAATCAGCAACATTTGCAAGCAAGCAATATGAAACCAAATTTCCTAATCTCCCTCCTTCCCTAATCCTCCTCTTTCCACCATTGAGCGTGCATGGAAGAACCCTGCCGCCGCACCTGATCCTGGCTACGAACTCCGTAGCTGTGGTCCGGCTATCCTCAACGGTAACGCGCTTGACAACGCTTCCAGGCGTTCCTCTTCCCACTCCAACACGCCCTCACCACCAGCCGACGCACCACCATCGCCAACGCCCTACATTTCTTCGGCCATGTCCGAGCCCACCGCCGCCGAGCTTGCCGCGCTCATCAAGGCGCTCTCGGCAACCGTCGACAAGCTCCAGGCGTCCGTCACCACACTCCAGCAGGCATCCTCTTCCACCACCAAGTCCATCGGCGAGCACCACAACAACCGGCCACCGCGATTCCAAAAAATGGATTTTCCCAAATACGACGGCAAGTCTGATCCTCTCGCCTTCATCAACCGTTGTGAATCTTACTTTCACCAGCAGCAGATCGCGGAGGAGGAGAAGGTTTGGATGGCCTCATACAATTTAGAAGACGGCGCACAGCTATAGTACATCCAAGTTCAGCAAAACGAGGGCACCCCGCCATGGCATCACTTCACCGAGCTGCTTCATCTCCGTTTCGGCCCTCCACTGCGTTCCAACCCCCCCGACGAGCTCATGGCCTACAAGCGCACCGGCTCCGTCGTCGACTACCAAGACAGGTTTGAGGTGCTCCTTCCGTGCACGGGCAAGCTGACGAAGGAACAACGCGTCCAAATCTTCACGGTCAGACTGCAACCGCCACTCAGCCTCGACGTGGAGATCCACAGCCC
This sequence comes from Oryza sativa Japonica Group, assembly GCF_034140825.1. Taxonomy (NCBI): domain Eukaryota; kingdom Viridiplantae; phylum Streptophyta; class Magnoliopsida; order Poales; family Poaceae; genus Oryza; species Oryza sativa. Next base: position 4,835,919 of record NC_089046.1, read on the forward strand.
GTAGTCACTCGCCTTCACCATGAGTCTCGGCCGCAAGCTCGAGTTGCGCGACCAGTGCGCCGCTACCGCCGCGCCCCAGCACCACAACCGGTGTGGCCTCCTGCCCGCGCCGCCACAGCGGCTGGCTCTTCCGGCGCCGGCGCCGCCGACTGCACCGGCCCAAGCGACAGTGACCGTCGAGGGCCGCACGGTCAACTGCCTCTCCCAGGCAGAGATGGAAGAACGATGCCGCCTCGGGCTGTGCTTCAATTGCAATGACAAGTTCTCACGCAAGCATAACCACGTATGCTAGCACCTTTTCCTCCTCAACTTGGCCACGCCAGATGACAACAACGACGACGACAGCACACCCGAGGAGACAGGAGGAACTAACACACACGTCTCGCTCCACGCGATCGCCGGCGTCCGCTTCAACGACACCATGCAAGTGCACATCAACATGGGCGGCACCAACCTCCTCGCATTGCTCGACTCGGGTTTCACACACAACTTCGTCTCCACGGCTGCTGCGAGTCTCACCAAGCTCAAGCTCCTTCCTAACGGCAAGATGCAGGTCATGGTCGCCAATGGAGAATACGTATCGTGCCCGGGCCTCTACCGCAACACAGCTTTCACCACCGACACTGAGACGTTCCAGATAATGTTGAGATTCAAGAGGATTTGACTTATGTGAAGAAGCCTACGTGTATTTTGGAGACCAATGAGAGAACTAGAAATAAGGTGATCAAGTTTTACAGAGTTTAGTAGAGCCATCATTCGGAGGATGAAGCAACTTGGGAGAGAGAAGATGAGTTGAAAGCCGCCCATCCCCATCTCTTCGCCAGTTCGTTCGAATCTCGGGGACGAGATTCCGTTTAAGGGGGGTAAGTTTGTCACACCCGGAGTTTTCCCTTTCCTTAGATTTCAATTCACTAATAAATGGTCTATAGAAATCACTTTGGTTAACCAGGAGAAAACTCTAATTAACAATATATTTAATAACCGGAATTGTCAGGGAGAATTTTTTTCGAATTGTCGTCGTGCGGCTGGCGAGGTGCGGAGCTAGAGGAACCCGGCGCAGGAGAGATGCGCTGGAGGGCAAGGTTAAGCGCACGAACCTGCTCCGAATATTTGAACGCAGACGCCTGGACTTGAGTCACGTGGTCCGGCAATGCATCAAGCTTTGTTGCGAGCGGCACCAATGGCTCCAGCGCACTCATCTTGCGAGCGAGATCAGAAATTTGGGCAGCCATGGAGGTGAGGTTTTTTGCTATCTCATCTAACTGGTTTTGTGTGAAGGCCATGGAATCAGAGCCAGAGGAATCTGATACCAAGATGTCATGAGCTAGAGTGGATGAAGGAATATGTCGAAGGTTATACTTGAAGGAAGTGGAGGGACGTGGCCCTGGACCTCGTCGGCACAGCGGTGCCGTGATCGGCGACGCACCAGCGAGGCAGGGCAAGAACTGATATAATCACAAATTGCTTGATTGATTATTACTCTGCATCTGCCGCAATACTCTAACAAACCTCGGAAGATAAAATAACAAATCCTAACAAACTTAATCTAACCGAATACCTATTCGTATTGCACCGTTACTCGTCACGCGTGTTGTCGCCGATCAAGATTCCTGCCGTGACGCCGGGCATACTGCAGTGCCCACATGACATCTCTCCCCCCTAGAGAAGCAGCTCGTCCTTGAGCTGAAAACTGGGATAAAGAGCGCAGAACTCATCGAAGGGCATCCACGAAGCTTCAGCCGCTGGACGTCCTTTCCATTGCACCAACAGTTCACGAACATCCCGAGCAAGACGACTCTGAAGAACTTTGTCCAGCTCCAAACATGCACGGCCATGCACGACGTGAGGCAATGGCGGAATGTGATCAGGAACAGTCCTCCGAAACAGTTTGAGCAAGCCCACATGAAACACATCATGCAACTTAGTAGAAGGAGGAAGACGCAGCCGATAGGCCACAGCACAGATGCGCTCCAGAACTTCATACGGCCCATAAAATTTCGGTTCAAGTTTGCCACGCCCCTTGACATTGAGAGAAGCGACCGGCTGATGAAGTAATCTGAGCCACACCCAATCCCCGACTGCGTACTCCACCTCACGATGCCTATGATCGTAAACGGACTTGTATTGCTGCTGAGATTGCTCCAACCTTTCACGGATAGCTGCCAGGAATTCATCACGCTCTTGCAAGGACTGCTGAACTGCCGGCAATCGAGCTGAACCCGGTTCATAAGAGCGAAGAACAGGGGGTGTGTGGCCATATACCACTCGGAATGGAGAAGTTCGAAGTGAAGCATGATATGAAGTGTTGTAACAGAACTCCGCCCACGGTAGCCAACGCAACCACTGCCGAGGACGATCCCCGGAAAGACATCTGATATACATGGCAATAATCTTGTTGGTGACTTCTGATTGTCCGTCTGATTGTGGACGAAAAGCAGATGTGAAATTCAGTTGAACACCTGAGAGATGAAAGAGTTCCCCAAAAAAATTGCTGGTGAAGATGGGGTCTCGATCGCTCACAATGGACGTCGGAATCCTGTGCAAACGCACGATCTCAGCAAAGAAGGATGCTACCACCGTAGTTGCCGTGTAAGGACGTGCCAACAGAATAAAATGGGCGAACTTAGAAAATCTGTCCACAACTATGAGAATGACTGTCTTGCCGTGCACTCGGGGCAATCCTTCGATGAAATCCATAGCAATGTCAGCCCACACAGCCGACAGAACCGGAAGAGACTGGAGCAGACCCGCCGGCTGTAGCTGCTCCGTTTTGTTGCGTTGGCAAACTAGGCAGGCACGCACAAACTCCTGGACGGTGGTGTGGTCACGAGCAATGTGGAAGTCGGCGCGCAGGCGAGCCAACATCTTCTGGGTGCCCTCATGGCCGATGTCGTGGGCAAGCTCCAAAATCACTGGAAGCAGTGGCGACGAGGATGACACAAAGACACGTCCCGCAAAGGTGATGAGGCCTTCCGTCAGTGACCATTGTGGCGGCTTGAGGCCCTTGCGGATGTCCTCGGTGAGGCTGATCAGTGCCGGCGTCGTGGCCACCTCACGGCGAAGGTCGTCGAATAGCCCGAAAGTCGGCGAAGAAAGCAGGAACGCTTCTGTGGTGTGCTCGTCGCAACGTGACAGTGCGTCTGCCACGACATTTGTTGACCCCGGCTTGTACTCCACCGCGAAGTCGAAGCCGAGAAGCTTGCTAGCCCACTGATGTTGCGGCACTATTGATAGGCGCTGATCAAGGAAGAAACGGAGGCTGTAGTGATCTGTACGGACGATGAATCATCTGCCCCAGAGATAGGGTCTTCAATGCCTGACCGCCTGTACTAAGCTAATGAGCTCGCGTTCGTATGCAGCGAGCTTCGCATGGCGGCGCACGATGGGTTTGCTGAAGAACGCTACCGGCCCGCCACCTTGATGAAGCACCGCGCCAAACTCAGATCTTGATGCGTCACATTCGACGATGAAATTGGTGGTGAAGTCCGGCAACTGGAGCACCGGTGCGGCCGTCAGGGCGTGTTGCAGCTCGCTGAATGCCGTCGCCACCGCCTCATTCCAGTGAAAGCCCTCCTTGCGGAGCAGGGCCATCAAGGGCGCCGCGATGGTGCCGAAGTTGCGGATGAAACGGCGGTAGTAGCCCGCCAAGCCGAGGAAGCTGAGGACGGCCTAGATCTTGTGCTGGTCCATGGCGACACCATCGCTAGAGATCAGGTGGCCCAGGTAGGATACGGCGGTCAGCCCGAACTCACATTTGGAGCGCTTCAAATGGAGGTGATCATCCTGCAACGTCTGGAAGACAGTGCGCACGTGCCGCAGGTGTTCCGCCCATGTCGAGCTGTAGATAAGTATATCGTCAAAGAAAACGAGCATGAACCGGTGGAGGAAGGGTAGGAGCATGTTGTTCATTAGTGCTTGAAACGTCGCCGGGGCGTTGGTGAGGCCGAACAGCATGACGAGGAACTCGAACAGCCCTTGGTGAGTGCAGAACGCCGTCTTGTGGACGTCATCTGGATGCATGCGTACTTAGTGATAGCCGGAGCGCATGTCGAGCTTGGTGAAGAACCTGGCGCCGCGCAGCTCGTTGAACAACTCCTCCGCCACCGGGATAGGAAATTTATCCTTGATTGTCTTGTCGTTGAGAGCCCGGTAGTCAACGCAGAATCGCCACGAGCCATCCTTCTTTTTGATCAACAATGCCGGAGATGAGAACACCGACGAACTTGGCCGGATGACGCCTTAGCGAAGCATCTCATCACACTGTCGCTCAAGCTCATCCTTTTGGATGTGGGCATAGCGGTAGGGCCGGACGGCTACGGCGGACACCCAAGTGGCGCTCCGGTGGTAGACCGTGCGGGTCGTTGAAGAGAATGCGGAAGTCGTCGAGCACCTCAGCCATCAGTTCGTCTGGCGCACCGTCGAGAGCGATGACATGTGTTAAGGGTGACGGAGCGTCAACGCTAACCCATGTCACTTTGTTGTCACCTGTGCCGAACGAAAACGATTGGTCAGCAAAGTCCCACAGCGTCGGACCGAGCGTGCCGAGCCAATGTGCGCCCAGGACGATGTCATACCCTCCCAACAGAAGGGAGTAGAAATCAACGTCGAAAGCGGACGTGCCGATGACGACGTGCTATGCCGGGCAGCGTCCCAGCGAGGCGACGCGGTCGCCATTCGCGACGGTGACACGGAGGCCGGGGCACGGCTAGAGGATGATATTCGCACGTGTGCTACCGTCTCGCTGAGGAAGTTGTGCATGGAGCCGGAGTCGAGGAGAGCGAGGTAGTCCACCGTCCCGACGCATGCACACACCTTGATGGTGTTGAACATGAGTGCGCGGATACCGGCCAGGGCGTGTAAGGAGATGAGCAGCTTGCCAGCGTCAGCCAAGATTGTGTTGGCCGCCGGTGGCGGGTCGTCCTCGCCCTCCGTGTCGTCGGGGAAGCTGATGACCTCGATGATGAAGGATTTCTCGCAGTGTTGCCCGGAAACGTACTTTTCATGACAGTTGTAGCAGAGGCCCTCGGTGCGTCGTTGTGCCATCTCTACCGGTGACAGGTGCTTGCGTGGAAGTGCTGCCACCAGGGGCTGCTTGCCGGATGCGGTCGTCGACGCAGCGTCAGTTGATGGCGTTGAAGACGCCGTGGATGGTGCAGGCAGCACCATGCGCAGTGCGCGGACAGCTCGCTCGGGAATAGGGTCGGTGGCGCCCAAGTGGAGGCGTTGTTCGTATGCCTGGGCGAGCATGATCGCGTCGTCGAGAGTGGATGGTCGGCGAAGCGCGACGTCCGTCTTGAGGGGGTTGACGAGGCTCGCCATGAAGAGTTGAATCTGCTGGGGCTCGGAGAGCTCGACGTCGCGGCACACCAGGGCGAGGAAACTGTTGACCTAGTCCTCGACCGTGCCGGTGCGCCGCAGCGCCGTTAGTTCGCCAAGTAGACTGTCCGTCATGGGCGGTCCAAACCGCGTATGCACCAACCGGACAAAACGCCGCCACGACGGCTCGCTGGAATCGAGCTCGAGCCTGTAATACCATAAGTGAGCGTCTCCTATTAGATGCAAAGACGCGTACCAAACCTTGCGGGAGTCCGGAGTTTTCTGGCCGCGGAAGAAGGTCTCGCAGTGATTTAGCCATGGTAGCAGATCGCCCTTGCCATCGTACGTGGGAAACTCGAGCTTGGTGCGAGGCAGGAAGTTGTTGTCGACCGCCATGTCGTCGCCGTGGCGTTCGCGTCACGCGTCGGTGTCGTCGAATGGCTTGTCGTCGTGCGGCTGGCGAGGCGCGGAGCTAGAGGAACCCGGTGCTGGACGGCGAGGTGAAGCGCACGGACCTGCTCCGAATATTCAAATGCAGACGCCTGGACTTGAGTCACCTGGTCCGGCAATGCATCAAGCTTTGCTGCGAGCGGCACCAATGGCTCCAGCGCACTCATCTTGCGAGCGAGATCAGAAATTTGGGCAGCCATGGAGGTGAGGTTTTTTGCTATCTCATCTAACTGGTTTTGTGTGGAGGCCATGGAATCGGAACCAGAGGAATATGATACCAAGATGTCACGAGCTAGATTGGATGAAGGAATATGTCGAAGGTTATACTTGAAGGAAGTGGAGGGACGTGGCCTTGCACCTCGTCGGCGCGGCGGTGCCGTGATCGGCGACGCACCAGCGAGGCAGGGCAAGAACTGATATGATCACAAATTGCTTGATTGATTATTACTCTGCATCTGCCGCAATACTTATAGTGGGGATGTCTTACAAATCAGAAACAAACTCTAACAAACCTTGGAAGATAAAATGACAAATCCTAACAAACTGATAAAATGACAAATCCTAACAAACTTAATCTAACCGAATTCCTATTCGTATTGCACTGTTACTCGTCACGCGTGTTGTCGCCGATCAGGATTCCTGTCACGACGCCGGGCATACTGCAATCCCCACATCACATTCTTATTTCCCACATAATCACTAAACCCTAGCCACCTCCACCAAGCCACCGTCCCCTGCCGCCTATCGTTTGCCGTACCGAGGCTCTACCGTGAATCGCGTCTAGCCTACCGTTTTAGTCATAGCCATCCGTCTTTCCGTTAACTGTTCGTTCGAACGAAGTGTCGTCCCGTGCTTTGTTCGTTCGGTTGTTTTGAATCATTCCCTAGTTGAAACCGTTCAGAGCCGCCGGTTCCGTTCGCCGGTTTCAGTTGATCATTTGGATGGTCCCGTGTCACGTAGAATTGACTCGTTGAGTCTCATGAGGCTTGCTTACCAATGTTATATTTCCGTTGATCCTATTCCTTTTTGGCATTAATATATGATAAATGAATAAGGTTTTTCGGTTAATAGTAATAACACATTTCATCTTGTAAAATTCATATATAATTCATTCGAGCTCCGTTTTAATCCATTCAAATTGCCGTAAATTCGTTAAAATGTCTAGAATCCATTAAAATTGGTTTCTTTTGCTGTTTCAGTAGCTTTATAGCTTGTATTTATTGTGTGCCTTGTTTGTCGTTTAGAATCCAGCAGTTCCAATGCTCCAGTTTATTTTGAAGTGGTTGCCAAGGTTCTGTCAGCTCAAGAGCAAGGAAAGTCATACGAATATCATTGATCATATTGTACCCATTTGCAAAGTCCCTGCTTTTCTCTTAAAATTGCATTATTTTCATAATGTCATGTGGGATGGAATTTACCCGTACTCAGCCTTTTGAATACCTTAATTGAATTAATAGCCTGGGATATTAATTTGACTAGATGATTGGTTTAGAAATGCTTAGCCATGCTTAGATCAATTAGCTCACAATGGGATTCATTATAATTTAGTCCTTAATTATTATTATTATTATGATATTATACCACCATGGTATATAATTAATTAACTAAAACATGTTATATTGGTGGGTCGTGGGTGCATGGTTTTGCAAGTGGCACCCATGACAATTAAGGACCGGTTCTCGGGAATCCCTAGAAGATAAACTCGTACTATCCACAAGCCTGATGGGCTCCGGGTTTGATCTAAGTATAATCTTTTCTAGCTAACACACCGTTGGCAAGGGTGGGCATGATGGAGTATGGATGGAACTGTATATTGGTCTATGCTGCTTTCGGATTTACCTAGGCACGAGCGGGGACTGCCCATCGCCTATATAGGGATGGGGTGAAACCGGAGGTGGATGTGTTGGTTAGAGGAGGATATATGGAGGGTTATGTCACGATTTCCCCCTTTGCAGTATCGTAGCGGTACTTCGGGGAATGGTAACATGTGTGGAATCATGTCTTGTGGGTAAAGTTGTACACCTCTTATCAGAGTAAAACTATTCGAATAGCCGTGCCCGCGGTTATTGGGCAGTCAACCAGCTCACCGTGATTAGTCTCACCTTAATAATTTGACTTATTGAACTGGTGTAGTTCAGGTGGTTTGGTTGGGCCTGTTTCAATCTGGACTTAGCGTTGTATAGTGATGATGGTTAATACTGCTGCTTAATTATATCTATTGTTTTACTGCTTTCAACTTCTGATTTATAAATGTTGCTTTCATTCAAAATATCCTATAGCCTATTCCTTCGTGATATCATTGCATCATACCTTCCCCTTGGTATGACTTGTTGAGTACGGTGGTTGTACTCAGTCTTGCTTTATTTTTCCCAATCCCCCAGAAGCAGAGAATATATCAGATGGTGAGTTCTATGAGGATTAAGCTTGTGCCAGATGTCGAGGTTTTGCCTGTGGATTTGGAGGAAGCTACGCTTTTGTCGTGAAGATTAAGTTTAGATAGTCTTTAGTTTTTCCAATGCGTTTGTGAGTTTATTTTATATTTTTGTAAGTCGTGGAACTGTATCAAATTGTCGTTCGTGTACTCTGGTTGATGCCTGGACAGAGGTTAAATGTGCAGATAGCCGGTGATTCGGGATGTCGAATCTCTGGGCGTGACACCTCCCCACCCAGCGGTGCCTCTACCCCTCCCCTCCCCTCTCCCGACCGGTGGCACCGCTCCTCCTCCTCCCCCTCCCCCTCCCCCTCCCCTCCCCTCTTGACGGTGCCTCTCAGTGCGGCGGCTTCCCGCGGGTAGATCCGGCGGCACTGAAGGTGTTGGCCGCTTCCCACGGCCCAGTCTGGCGGTGGCGGCAGCTTCCCGCGGTGGATCCGATGGCAATGATGGTGCTAGCGACTTCCCACGGCCCGATCCACCTGCAGCGACGACTCCCGCGTTGAATCTGACGGCGACGGCGGCAGCCGCAGATTTGGTGGCACCGACTGCGCCGATGGCTACACGCGTGGCGGTGGCGCTGGCTTCCCGCATCGGATTTGACAGCTACGACGGTGGCGGTGGCTTCCGGTGATGATTTTTTTCCTCTTTCGCTTGGTTGTCCTATTGGATTTTGTGTCTATGTTTGCGATGAATTTTCACAGAATCCATCATGCATTTGGTTGTTGATGCGAACTCTGGATGATTTTTTTTTTGTCTTGGAGTCTCATCTCAGATGTTGCGGACGAGGGATTTTTTTTAAGGGGGGGGACGGACGAAAAATTAACGTGTTGAGGGACAAGGTGACGATCGGAAATTTTAATTAGTTCTATTAAGAGGTGCCTTTTTTAAAAAAAAACTAACGCTTATAAAATATTATAGGTGTCCGTTAGTTTAAAACCGACACCTATAATATCTTATAGGTGCTGGTAAAAAACCGGTACCTATGAAAACCGAGCCGAGTCTTATCCAACCATCCACAGCGCCAAAGCCGAGCCGCCAGGGCCCACCGAGGAGATAAGGCACCGAGATCCATCTAATTTTTTTACTCTCTCATTTTCCTCTCCTCTCTCTCTTGGTCTTCTCTCTCGCTCTCCTCTCTCCGAGGCGGCAGTGCAAGAGGGGAGGCGGCGGTTGACGGGCGGCAGCGGCGGGTGGAGACGGTGCGGCCCAGCGGCGGCGGCGACGGCGATGGCTGCGCCCTCCCCTCCGCGGTGTACAGCGGGAGGAGCGGCGGATGCCCGGAGGCACCCTCCCTTAGCCAGATCTGGCGGGAGGAAGGGCTACGGAGCCGCGCCGCCTCACCGTCCTCCGTGCCGCCCGCCTAGAAAGCAGCGCAAGGATTGATGCCGTCATTGCCGCCGTCCCACGTCAAGCTCGTCCACAAGGCCTACGACTGCACCAAGCACTTCCGCCACCGCACGTCGCCTGCAACCCGACGTGCCTCCTGCTACCTTTGTACCGCAGCCTCGGATTCTATCATTTCTACATTGTCACTTAGATGGATCGGATTTGGGAGGGAGGTAATACATGGGTATTAGGTTTCTTGTGGGGAACAAATTCACGAGGTCGAGATTAAATTTGGTATTTGCGTGTTGTTTTTGGTTGTCTAGTTGATTGATTGATTTGGAGATCTAGCTTGTGGATTATTTTTTTTTAAGACAGACTCGGACTCAAACGATTGGGAGGAACGAATTGCACGGATGAGTGAAAAATCACGCATACCGACAAAAATTAGGTGACGGTTGGAAGATTATGAATCTTTTAATTAGTTAAGTTATAGATTTTGTTGGTTTGAGCTATACCTGGAAATCTTTGTCGTTCCGGATATTCAGGCCGGTGAATATCACAGAAGGACGAAACCCACCACGTGCATTACGAGCAGACTGGATCTGGAAAAGGCCGAGTAAACAAACTTAGCTGGCATCATTTTCCTTTAGTTATATATATATATATATATATATATATATATATATATATATATATATATATATATATATATATATATATATATATATATATATAATGCATGATTAGAACAATAAAATACATAATTAAAAGAGTGGCGCGAATATATAAGACAAATAATTTGTTCTTCAAGATAATCAAGCATACAGTCAAACACTTACTTAGTAGTCACACAACATAACATTCATAAACCCCCCCAGACATAGACATAGTTTCTCAAACTAATAATCAAGCGATACAGTCATACACTTGATAGTCACACAACATCAAACATTTATGTTGTGCTAAATACAAACCCCATACACTTGGTAGAGTCACGCAACATCAACATTCATGCTGGGCTAAATACAAACCCCAGACATCAGTAACGTCAGATGACCACACAATGAAGTCTCCACCAAACTCTCTCTTCTGATAATGAGAATGAGCTTTTATCCCGTGAGAATTTCTAACCTTGTAAAATGTTTCTGTTTTGTTGCCATTAGACCCTACTCCACATCCGATCAAAGCAACTGCATGAGCATCACTAGTGTTCTCACATGTTGGGGCACAATAATACTGACCATCACTTAAGTAATTAAATAGGAAACCGTGACGAATCCCTGCTACTAATGGGAAGCCTCCTGCCAACAATCTAGTTATATAAAGAACATCCTTAGGGTCAACACGAAAATAACTTTGAATCTTAAGGCGTGGGACTGGAGTTGTTGTAACATCAGAAGCTCCAATCAATATAGCAATCCCATCACTTTTTAGAACTTCCATGACAATTGGACAATTATCATAAGTCTCATATAACTTATCTTGAGGTTCATTTCCTAGTTTAAAACCAGTCCTTTTGTTATATGTCTCAACCATCTCATTTATATCAAATGGAGCAGAAAACACAAATCCCTTTTGTGCTCCTTCCAGTCTACGGGTACAATCAATTACCGCAGTAATTGCATATAGAGTACAATGTGCTGAAATGAAAATACAGGGAAAATTTTAAAAGGTATTCGTGTTAAAGAGACAGGAAATGTAGTAGGATAAGTGTATCCAAAAGAAAAGTAAAAATAAATGAAATAATGATAATAAAAATTAGATGAAACAAATAAAAATGGTTTCAGATGATAAAAGGAGCACCAAAAACTGTGTTGAATTCTAAGTTCTCTAACACAAATAAGAAATAAAATCACATCTACAATCAATGTACAATGTGTAATTTGTGAAATCCAGTCCAAAGTGCAAATGATGGTAACTATATATGGTGTTACGGGAAAAGATAAGTAACCTTGGTCAATGAAAGTTTACCAAAATAAAATTTACTCAAAATAAATAATAGGGATCGGAATAGTATACTTACGTTCAAGTTTTTGATCATAGGTCTTAAAATCCAAAGAAATACCATTGAGTGTACATTGAGTTATCTTCCACTCGTAAGCTGCATCGTTCTGAGAGAGAGAGAGAGAGGAAAATGGTAGTAAAGAATGGCCATGTACAAATATCTTATATTTAAAACTTCTTTACGAAGTAAAAAAGCATTAAAGATGTGAAAAAGATGAATGGAGCTAGTTTAGAAGAGAGAGAAGTAAAAAAACATTAAAGATGTGAAAGAGATGAATGGAGCTAGTTTAAAAAAGAGAGAGGAAAATGCAAGTAAAAAATGGCCATGTACAAATATCTTGTATTTAAAACTTCTTCACGAAGTAAAAAAGCATTAAAGATGTGAAAAAGATGAAATGGAGCTAGTTTACCTTCAAACCACAGTCAACACACCCGAATGGAGGCAAGTCTACAAGCATATTCTTGATAGGCTCGTACTCCTTCCTACACCCGGGGCAAATCCAATTCCTGACGTAATCCATGGCCTTCCTCTTATCACGGTACATGGCAGCCCGCTCATCTAGCTCAGAAATCTCCGGAGCAGGCCCGATGACCCAACTACCCATCTGAATCTGATGCCAGCAAACAAGTAAATGAAATGGCTAAGAATGTGCATAGCAGAGAAGAAGAAGGGAGGGTCTAGAGCCCTTCAGGAAGAGAGAAGATAGCGTACCCGGCAGATCGGAGGCGGTGCGTGCCCCGGCAGCGTAGATAGGCGAGCGGCGGCAGATGGATAAACAAGGAGGAGAAACCCTACATAATGGGGGGGATTCCATATCCTTTATAAACGAATTTCCCTAAAAAGTAGGGGATGATCCGTGAATTAACCTAACCATCAACTAAAAAAAATCCTACAAAAGCATAATGGAAAAGTAGGAAGGACTCCTTGCTTTGGATCTAGTTATACTCTTCGAGTATATCGACAATTCCAAAAAACTGCTCATACTATCATTATAGTATAATGAGGAGCGGTTGTATATGGCCCTATCGTCTAGTGGTTCAGGACATCGGGGGGGGGGGTGGCAAGTGCTGCTATGGCTATGGGCCTGCCCTTTTGGGCCAGGCCTTCGATTTTCCTTTTTCCTGAATGGAATAAGTTCACCATAGATCCCTTAGGTTGATCCACGTACCAAAATACTTAATATAACGCGCCTTTCAACTCCTGAAACTGTTGCAAACTTAATCCTAAGACGGTTTGGATGATGGTTTCAACTGACATGGTATCTACGTATCTAGTTTGACTGGATCCTCATCCCACATGAGACTTGCAATCATAAAAAAAAGGGGCTTTGTTTCTGTTTCACCCATTCGTATCTATTAGTCTTGTCAAACTTAGAAACTTTTGTTTTGGACGAAGAGTTGAAGGACAAATTCACAATCATCTATAAGAATTTAGTTTTCCAACGTCGAAATCTATAAATGGTATTGTAAATACAAAGAGTGTGTTCTCAGGGATGTGGGGATTATTAATGAAACACCAATGAACATAGGAGATTGTTTGAGGAGAAGAGGTGTACTAAATACAGGGTTATGGATGTCTTTTGTGCTAGTTTTTGTTGGCTAGTGTCCTTAACTTGCATGTGGTTTCCAAAGGAATCTCAACATGAAGAGATGAAGAGACCTACAGCAAGAGGAATAACCAAGCAGAAAGACTAATGGAACTGAAGCCGGTGGTGTAAATGATCTACCTGATGCTATATAGTTATAGTGGTCGATACAAAAGCAAAAAGACTACAATGCCCCTGCTTTATCAAATCTCAATACAACTATTCCTCAATTTATCTACTCCCAATACAATTATTCCTTACTTTCACAAACTCCGATGCAATAGTGAACTTATTTTGGGACAAATGGAAAAAGCTAAAAATGGGACAGAGAGGAAGCATAAAGATTCTACCTTTTTCTTGTTTCCTGCTGGTCTACAGTCTAGAAGCATTCTTCCTCTCTAGCACTGCAGTCCACTATATTTATGGTTTTCCAGGATGCTGCAAAGCACACTTCATTTTCATTCTTCAAAGACAAAGGGCTGGTTAGAAACAACAAAAATAAGAAAAACAGTATGACCTGAATTGCAGTACACAAAAAGGACAGCATCTCACCACTTGAACTGGCGTTCAACTTAACTTGTCGGTCATCGCTGTTCATCATTCAAATGCTTGCTCTCTGTTCACTCTCTCCTCTCATTGATCCTCTCTCTTGTGCATTCTCGTCAACAAAATCTTAGCAACTTGTTTCCGGTTAGAGAATAGCTCGGACACTTTTATCAAGTGAAGTCAATGGGTTCAACTGTTCAAGCCTTCCAAACCGCATCTTTCTTTCACAAGTAGTCACCACTGGTCAGGGTCATTAGAAGGATAATTCCAAGGTGCACCTCCAAAAATCAAGCCAGCACCAGGATGATGTGTGGCAAATAAGCTACTCAGCGCAGATTTTGCAGTTTCTATGTCACGTCTGTCAGCACCATAATCCCGGTTTATGTGAATTTCTCTTAGGCATGCTGGCAGGTGATCAATGCCAACAGGTAAGCAAGTGCCGCTGCATTTCTACCATCCCGTTGCATCAAGCCATAGCTCAAGCTTCTGTAACCTGGGCATAGAACAAGCTTTGAAGTCCAGGAATGGCTTATGACACCTGAACAGCAAGTGCTTGAGAGCTCGGAATGCCATGCCCGTACCGGAGAAGATGACTCTTTCTTCTGGGCACACTAGAAGCCTCAAGTCGAGGTGAACAAGGGAAGGTAAACATGCAAGAATAGTAACACCATCATCCATGGGCAATGCCTTCCTAATCGTAAGCTTCAAGCTGTGAAGGTCACGAAGCTGTACGATCCATGAGGGTATCCTGGAAAACAAGCAACGTTCCAGATGGAGCTTCCAGAGATGGCGCGGTGGAGGGGACAGTGTGCTCAAGCCATCAACCTGCAACCATGAAGGAAAATGTTTCAGCAGAACGATGTTCCTGAGGCTGCCGGAAGATCGCGAGAGTCGTTCAAGGGAACAGCGCAGGGCTTCAATACGGCTAGTCACATCCTCCAAGGGCTCACTACTGCTGCAGTCAAGTTTAAGATCTCTTAAGTTGGTCAGCTCACCAAGGCATTCAATATTGCTCATTGAGTTTTTTATTAAATCAAACCACTCTAGGTTACGCAAGGATTTCAGGTCGCCAATCCCATTGGGCAGAACTGTATTTGCTGGAATAAACAGCTGTGACAAATGGGGCAAACTAACAATATCTGATGGAATGCTCAATTCTTCTGATGTATGCAGCTCAATTGTCTCCAAATGCCACATCCCACCAAGTTGGCTAGGTAGCACCAACTTGACATCATGTGAAATCTTTAAATATCTCAGCAGAGAAAATCCACAGATACCTGTAAGGTCCACTCTTTTTCCCCTCCATCTCCGAGGAAATTCAAGAAGTAGAACTCGCACATATTTGAACTCCAAGGATGAAGGCCTAAAACTGTTTTTGAAAAATGCAGCTGAACGAACTTGTGACAGTGATCTATTGTTTGATGCTGGTATCACACCGTCCTCTTCATCAGCATAGTGGAAAGAAACTCGACGGATCTTCGTGTGCAGTCCTGGTGCCACAGTACGATCATCTATTACAGAAAAGAAGTTCTCCTCGGCAGACTTCGACCTGATAATTTCCAGCATTATATCATGTATTCTGCAGGATAACACCTCATCATTGTAATCTGTATATATGGGTTGAACCATGCTCCTATTGATAAGCTCATTGAAGTAGCTACCTGCAACATCATCCACATCTAGACCACTGATTTTACTCACGAAGCCTTCAGCTATCCATTGTCTTACCAAATCATTCTTCTTTATTATGTAGTCCTCTGGATACATACTGACATATAGAAGGCATGTCTTAAGATGGTGAGGAAGGTTATTGTAGCTCAGTTCCAGTATCTGCCTCATTCCACCCAAGGTAGGATTTCCTTCAAACATGGACCTCATAGAATTATTTACATATTCCCAGGTGATATATGGTTGACCAGATAGAAGGCTAGCTATACTGATGATTGCAAGTGGCAAGCCATCACACTTTTTTAGAATATTAGTTGTAACCTCTTCAAATTTATTAGGGAAAGCTTCATGGGATCCAAATATTCTACTATAAAAGAGATTTCGTGAATTTTGGTCAGTAAGTGATTTCATCTTATATATATACGCTTGACTGTTGGAGCAACAGGTGGTAGCAACAGACAAAATTCGTGTAGTTGTTAATACCCTGCTGCCATACTTGTTCTCTGGAAAAGCACATCTAATAATGTTCCACTCAAAGGAATCCCATAAATCATCTACCACAATGAAGTACCTGCCAAAAAATTTCATGGATTTCTCTACACAGTATCAACGTAATGTAGTACATAGATGAAATTGTGCAAAGTGTCTTACATATATCTATTTAGAGGAATAGCTTTTCGGCAAGTGAAATAAAATGAATTACTAATTATCTCACGGGGTCAATAGAAAAAAGGAACATTGAAATTCATCTAACTTCATGCTTTCTTTATAAATAGAACATAAGAATTCCCGGCCAATGAATCATCCCAATGTACTCCCTCCGTTTCAGGTTACAAGACATTTTGACTTTAGTTAAAGTCAAACTGCTTCAAGTTTAACTAAGTGTATAGAAAAAATAATAACATTTTCAACCCAAGACAAATTTATTATGAAAATATATTCGATTATTGATTTAATGAAACTAATTTGGTATTATAAATATTACTATATTTGTCTATAAACTTTGTCAAATTTGAAGTAGTTTGACTTTGACCAAAGTCAAAACGTCTTTTAACCTGAAACAGAGGGAGTATAAGGCTCCCATCGGATGGCCCATTAAGCCAAAGAAAAAGCCAAATTTTAAATTTTCAAACTTAATTTTGAGATTGATTTTGAGATATTTTCAACGTAGTTTCTTTTTCAGCATTGGCTTTTAAGTTACCAAGAACACATATATAAAAGTTTTACCTACAAATTTATTTTTATTTCCTAATAAGTCATTTTGGCTTATTAGAAAAAAAGCAAAATGATGGGGCCCTAATTTAATGAACTTAAGGGAACTTTGGAATGTAGCACTTTAAAGTAGTGATAGTAGAATTTTTATCCATTTATACTCACCTTATTTTGCATATGACATTCAAAGTTTGAAGCGCATTCATTACTTAACCTTTGTACATTAGTATTGAAAAATCAGTTTCATATTCTGAGTGTCAGAAATCTTTGTATTGCCGCCTGAACTTGCAAATTGAATTTCAACACTTAAAGCTTTTAAATTCGAAGTACTTATAATTCAAGTTATTATGAGCACAATCTACAAGAATTGGAACGAACGTAAAAGTAGGAATCAGAATTTTCATGCATTTACCCTTTCAAGTTATAGCTTTGTAGGCCTGATAATTTTATAGGACTTCACCTAGAATTTAGATGGTTTTTTTAGATAATGAACAATTTAAATCTACTTATGTAATTTCATTTTTTGACAAAAACAAAAGCTTATGACTGCAAACATAGTATGATACATGAGAATCATTACCTCTTATCCCGCAGACTATTTATGATATCATTGAGAATCCCATCCAAATTGGTGTTGTGCACAGAGCACTGCCCCCTAACTTCCAATAATATTCTATTGAGAAGTTTTGGTATGTCAGGTTTTTGAGATACCGACACAAACGCGCCGCAGTCAAATTTCCTTTCAAGCTTGCGGTACACTTCCTTTGCAAGCGTGGTTTTGCCTACACCTCCAAAACCTACAATAGAAGCCACCTTCAGCCCTTGCTCTTCACCCATCAGCAATTTGAGGAGCTCATCTCTTGGCGCATCAATTCCAACAAGGCCAGCCGCCTCCGAATAGATTGCGACCACTCGCGGGTCAACCGGAACATGTCTGGAATTGGGGGTATACTCATCAATCTTGTACCTCATGCGGCGCTCGCTCACCTCTTTCACAAGGTTCTTGATCTCCTGAATACTGTTACCAATCTGATGGCGTGCCCTTATCTCCTTCAGAAATTTAACCGTCTTGTGAACAAATCCATTGCTTCCATTGTTCTTGTCAAGCTGATGCAAGAAATCATCGATGCAATCCTCAATGTCATAGGACATCTCCCTCACTTGGTCTCTCCACTCCTTGGCCTGACCATCAAGCTCATCCATGGCGGCGAGCTTCTCAAGAAGGGCCCTCATGCTTCTCAACTCGTCCTCCAAGGAAGCCACCTCCTTCCGGACGCCTCTCAGCTTGCCGTACTCTTCCCCCATCAGCGCGGCGAGCTTGGATAGGAGGGAGTTGATCGCACCACTGGAGGCGCTCGCCATGGTTACGGCCAAAGATATCTTTGTTGCTTAGTCAGTACGCACTCACTTGGAGTTGGAAGAAGCCGTGGATGCAGCGCCGCGCAGGAGCCGAGCCGCGCGTCGCCTGACGGAGCAACCGGAGGTGGCCTCCACGGCGACTCGCCGGTGCTCACCGGGCTGGTCGATTGCAGGATGTGAAATCCGGCGAGTGGCAGTCCGGCACGGAAGAGACGTGAAATGGGGAATTTCAGGTAGAGCAGGTCAAAAAATCAGAGGGGAATTTAACTGATACGCCGTTGACTTCTTAATATGTTGACCATTCTTCTTATCTATTATTCCCTCAGTTTCGTTTTATTTGACACCGTTAATTTTTTAGCATATGTTTGACCGTTCGTCTTATTCAAAAACTTTTGTGAAATATGTAAAACTATACATATGCATAAAAATATATTTAACAATGAATCAAATGATAGGAAAAAAATTAATAATTATTTAAATTTTTTGAATGAGACGAGCGGTCAAACATGTGCTAAAAAATCAACGGTATCAAATAAAACGAAACGGAGGGAGTATATACTAAAAGTACATTAAACTTCCTACAAACTCTCTCAAGCTGCCACGTGACGCTCTAATAAATTAGAGAAAATCTTAGAAATTCTAAGAAAAAGCAAAACATCTACCTTTAATCACTTAAATTGGTGGGTCCAACATTACACACCGTTAGATGAAATTGATCTTAAAACAAACCAAATACTATGGGTCCTACCTCTCCTTCTCCCGTGCATGTGTACGTGGGGATATATAGGTACTTACCATGTACGTACGCCCTTCTTTTCTTTTTTTTTTCTTTTTTTCTTCTTTTTCCATTTATATAATATGGCTATATACTTTTTTAAATAATCATAAATTTACAACACAAAGAATCTACTAAATTAGCTCTACAATTTTTAGAAATAAAATTTAAACCATTATATGTGACCATTAAATTAATAATACAATATAGTTTCCACTTAAACATGGGTACTCATTATTTTGTACTATTATTTTTAAATAATGCACTATTTTAAAATAAATTTTACACAATTATATTGTGTACCTATCAAATAAACAATTTAAGATCTATATTAATTGATTTATACGTGCACTTAAACCGATGGATCTATTATTTAAATCATCGGAACTATTTTTTATTACATTGGACTATTATTCTCAAATAATGCATGGTTTCAAAATAAAGTCTACACCATTATATTATGTACCCATTAAATCAACAATTTAAAATCTATATTAACTAATGTAGACTTACACTATAACCGGTGGACCCATTATTTAAATCATCTTATATATTATTTGCTAATAAATAAAGCGTCCGAAGTTCTCTTTTTTGCCCGCTGCACAAGGCACATATGCACCTTTGCCTTTTGCACGTGTGCCAAAGCGTCTTGTCTAAGGTATCTAAGGTGATCACGACTACCGCAGCACTACCGTTTTGCAACATATCAAATCATATATGGAGATGATTAATTTTGTTAATAACATGAAAAGAAATTTAAAGGTGTGATGCAGCGAGAGAGGAATTAAGCACCGTGGGTTGTGTTTTTTCTAATACTTAGCTCTGTTTAAGCTGAAACCGAGAGTTAATTACAGAATAATTATAATGTATTGTGTTATATATGTCGTATTTGCATTTGGTACTATTTGTTCGTATAGGTGAAATAAATCATTATGTTATAAATGTGAGCACAATTTTAACGAATATTAATAGCACTCTTACAAAGACTAGGGTGTTATAAGGGAGTTTAAGATCCGCTTTTTTTCCCGATTTCATAGTTGGATTTTCGTTTGCACGCTTTCCAAGTTTTTAAATGGTGTCTTTTTAAACAACATTTTAACTTTTTAGAAGTCAATTCATTCATTTATACCCTAAAATAGCTATCACATAAATCAGATAATTCATCAATTTCAGTTGTCCTAAACCCTAAGTAGTACATATTTTTTTATGTGAGTCATGGTGATCAGTAAATTGTGGATCAACGGATAATCAAAGTCGTAAGATGAATATATAAGAGCTACTATGAACAACTATAAATACGTGTCAAAATTAATTGCTACTAATTAGACATCTAATGGCTTGCTAGCCACATAATTAATTTCTCTCGACATGTATATAAACATGCACGAAGCTGGAACAAATATTATTATATGCCCTATACATATATATTAAGCGGCTAATATTCTAATTACATGTGTTAAGTCCTTTAAAATTTCTTAAAACGCTCTCAAGCTGCCACGTGGTGCTCCAATAAATTAGAGCAAATATTAGAAATTCTAAGGGAAGAAAAAGAGCAAAGTATCCATTACTTGATTTTTCATTTAATCAGTACGTCCAATATTATAAACCGTTAAATTAAATTGATCTTTGAAAAAACTAAATACTATAAGGTCTCACCTCTTGTCCCGTGGCATAGGTATGCACCTACGTACATGGGTACGTACGCTTCCCCTCCCTTTTTTCATTTTTCCCTTTCTTCTTTTTTTCCATGCATACACTTCCCTCCCTTTCTTACTATATCATACGCCTTCTTGAGATGATTTAATCACAAGAATTTTGAGTATCATGCTCTCACATTTTTCATTTGTTGCCATACTACATGGTATGCATATAGATGGACGGTATGATAATTAACTAGCAATAGTTTCTTATTTACTCGAGAAAAAAATGATTCAAAAGTCATCCCTTAAGAAAAAGTTTGTGAATGGTTTTTTAAGATACTTTGAAAAAAATAGAACCCTTAAATTATTATAAAATAACATTATCCAACTTTAGTTTGCCCTTAATCTATGAGACAATTTTTGAACAAACAATAATTTTACCTTTCAATAATATAAGTGCCCGCGCATGCGCGCGGGCCACCTTCCTAGTTAATAAAATTATACAATTAATATTTAAGTATGATTTAAATATTTTTATATATACACAAAATATTCAAAATAAGACGGATGATCAAACATTAACAAAAAAAAAGTCAACGGCGTCGTACATTTAAGATAGTCCTAGAAAAAGGTCCCGCACATTGCCGTAGGATCGCGCAAGATTATCAAATGCTCAACTTAGATTAAAGCAGTGATATATGTATATTATTATATTTATTGTATGTGCTATTATATGTATATTTTTTATTGGAAAATAGATATGTTCAATTATAAAGGGCACAACCATTTGAGGGTTTTACTGTAATGGACAAATGATTTTTCTCATTTGTATCATAGGAATTTTTAGTAAGAACTTACAATGAAGATTAAGTGTTTCACGCAAAACGAGGTGGTAATAACGTGTAGTTTTGATTATTACAAACTTGAAAAATGGATTAATCTGATATTTTTAGAGCAACTTTTATATAGAAAGGTTTCGTATGAAAAGTACCGTTTAGTAGTTTAAAAAGCGTGCTACGAGTATCCAAAATTTCATCCCACCTTTGTTGGAGAAATGAACGCAGCCTAAGTATTCATTTCTGTATGATTTTTCAGCAGCTTGAAAAACCCAACATTAACCTAATATGTCATTTTATTAATTTAAAAATAGCATAATTCATCAAACTCATCAGAATAATCACCCTCACATTATTTTTTGGGTTAATAGGATCCATGCCATTAAAAATATGTTGGTTTTGAAATATGCCACTAGTATTTGCGTATCTGGAACCATGCCATTATAATTTTACACATATTCGAGATATGCCACTACTGTCTACTTATCCTTTGGATGCATTTTAAAAGAAATATCTGGACCAAACGACCCTTTTTCCCCTTATTCCTTCTCCCTTCTTCCCCTTTCATCTTCCGCCTCTCTTCTATGGCTTCACCTGACCGGTGATGGTGGCCACCACAGTTACATCTCCTCCCTCTCTGACACTCCTTCGTCTGCATCTCCCTCCACCTTGGCCCGCTGCCAGCCTCCTTCCACGTGTCATCTCCCTCCACCTCGGCCCGCCGCCGGCCTCCTTTTGTGCTTCAGCGCATCCCAGATCCAGTCACCTCTCTTTGCCGCGAGGAGCTCTGGGCAGTGGCGACGACCAAGGAAAGAGCGGCCACTTCTCTCCGGTGAGCTCCTGCACCTTCCTCCCTCCCTCACTGCACCCGTAGCTCCTCTGGTCCAGCAGCTGCCTCCACCACCTCGTCGCCGATGTCCGCCTCGACGCCTGATGCAGCGAGGACGGCCTTCGTGAAGAGCCTTGGCGGATGGCAGACCTGCGGTGTTCTGTCCGGTGCTCCGAGCTCCTGTGGCAAACGTCGCTGCCGACAAAGAGAGGTAGAAGATGAGGGTAGAGGGAGGTAGAAGATGAGGGTATTTTCGTCCAATACATACAAAATAAGTATCTTAGTGGCACCACTGAGATTACAACAGAAGTGGCATCGTTACAAATACTTTTTTTTTTGTCTTTTCATTTATACGTTTTCACATGAGACGTACTTGGTTTGACACCATCCCCAATACCTCACCAGCCTGCTTCAAAACTTCCTGTACTAGTTGATACCTCACGCGTTACTGTGGGAGTTCAATATAATAACAATAGGTAAAAATAATACGTAAAATAGTTAGACAACATAGACTTACATAAGTTGATGTGGATTATAATAATTTAAATTTAAATAATACATAGAATGATGATTCGAAGATAAAAGTAAGGTGATGTATATGAGAGAAGAAAATGAGGAAGATAGTTTGTACTATAGATTAATCATCTAAGACTAAAAATAATTGGTGTGATATGACTTAATGAGAGAAGAGAGAAATAATGCTAAGTGAGAATGAACTATATATAAGTATATAAGATAATATAAAAATGTTGAATAGATATATTGAAATATTATATGAATTATATGGGACGATGATTTAACATGCTTGTATTTTAAACCCTAAAATTTAATAAATGATAAAATTGTAGATAATATAGAATGCTTGTATGATGTTTAAATGTAATAATTGTTAGTGGATGATAATGTGATATTTTTGCATGTTAAGCTTTAGGATTTAGTGGGCTATAAGTTTATAGTGTGATAGGATTTAGGTGCCACTTTATAAAATCTGTTTTTCAAGTTCTCCCATAGTATCTCACCTTTTTCCTTAGATTTCATATACGGTTTCTTTAATTTACTTCATTCCTTTGCATAAGTTTATTTATTATATAAAATATAACCTATTTGGAACATTTTCCTTATTACTGAATGGAAATGGATAGTTTTATAATTAACAACAGTACTAATTTGAGCTGCTAAGTCCAAACCTGGAATGCAAGAATTTAAAGTCAAACATCACATTGACCAGAAATATCCCTCAAATTTTTGTGTTTGTAACCTTCTTATTTTAAGTATGTTGTTATTATATTCCAAATAAGGTGTAAGTTTTCCTTATAAAATATAATTAATAGATTAATTATAGTAGATTTTATAGGTGATTTACGAGATACGATAATTTGAAATATGTCAGGATGTGTAAACAGGATATATATCTAGGTGCTCATTTCTCCTCTAGCGCTGAACTGATGGCCTAGCTTTAGTTACGAACTACACTTCATTGCATTTTGCCTTAGGCCCCGTTTAGATCTCACCCTAAAATTTTACACCCTGTCATATCGAACGTTTAACACCTGTATAAAGTATTAAATATAAGCTAAAAAATAACTAATTGCACAAATTACGACTACTTTGCGAGACGAATCTTTTAAACCTAATTGCTCCATGATTTGATAATGTGGTGCTACAGTAAACATGTGCTAATGATGGATTAATTAGGCTTAATAAATTTATCTCGTGGTTTACTAGAGGATACTGTAATTAGTTTTTTATTAGTACCCGAACACCCCATGCGACACCCAATATAATACCCGATGTGACACGCGCAAACTTTACACCCCTGGATCTAAACACCTCGTATAGTGATGGTCTTGCCTTGCCTGCATTTCAGTGATGGTTGGATCCTACTACGTTTGGTGCATAGAACCCCTGGGGCAGAGTGTAGGCCTGATGTTTTACCGTGTGCGTTGCAGCAGTTAAATAGAGTACAATAAAACCATCGGAGGTTACCAATTGTAAACAGTGAAATAGTAAAACATGCGACGTGGATGAATGTTGTATTTCATGCCATACCTCTCTAGGAATATAGTTATGTGTAGTGATGGTTGGATCCTACGTTTGGTAGATCTCATAGTGCAGACTGCAGAGTGTAGGTTGAATGTTTTACTGGGTGCGTTGTAATAGTCGAATAGAATACAACAAAGCCATCGGAGGCTACCAATTGTGAACAGTGCAATAGTACAACATGCCATGTGGACGAATGTTGGTTAAATCCTATACTATAGATCCCATGGTGCAGAGTGTAGGATGGATGTTTTACCAGGTGCGCTGCAACAGTCAAAATGAGTACAACAGAGCTATCGGAGGTTACCAATTGTGAACAGTGCAACGGTAAAACATGCGATGTGGACAAAGGGAGAGGAAGGTTGCTAAGTGTGAGAAAGAAGACGAGCCGGAGGCAGTTAGGAAGGGGAAGTACCCACATTGCACCCAGTAGAACAAATTCAATTTCCCCAAGTTGCATGTCTACGATCGTTTAAACCCTTCTGTAGTCGAATCAATTGAGGAGATGCCGAACCTATCGAGCAAATTTGTTTCCAATGCACCGGAACCAATTTATGTTTTATCCATGTCAATGTTTGTACAAGTGTTGATTTCAAAAGCGCTGGAACCAATTTATGTTATATCCATGTATTCAATATTCGTACAATTGTTGATTCCAAATCATCGGAACCAATTTATGTTTTATCCATGTATTCAATGTTCATACAATTGTTGATTTCATTGTGAAAATCTATAAAGTTGCTTCCCTCCGCGGAATTTGGGAAAAAAAACAAGACAAAAATCTTAGCTGATGTGTAAGAGGATCTCAGTGCCAGAAAGAATCGCGCTAACAGTACAAAGCTCAGCACTAGCATATTTGGCACTGAATTTTGGGACTTACCAGCGCGCGACCCGCCCAACCAAACAAAACTCCTATGTTGGGTGGCCATGAGGCGCTGAGCTGGCAAGCCTCAGCGCCAAAAATTGGCACTGACATTGAATACCTCAACGTCAATCTTTGGCGCTGACCTTTGGGACTTAGGCGCGCACGGCCGTCCCACCCAAACATAGCTCCTGCGTTTGGTGATCATGAGGTGCTGAGTCGGCAAGCCTCGGCACCATATAGAATGGCGCTGACCATATAGAAGGGCTCGGCTACAGCGGCGGCCAAGCTTTTAATCTGCTACCTCAATGCCAACGCGGTTGGCGCTGAGGCCTTGCCACATCAGTGAGGGGATCAGCTCTGGCTCCACGTGGACCCGGGGGGGGAGGGGGGTCAATGCCAACGTCTCTGGCGCTGAACCGTTCAACAACCTCAGCGCTAACGTCCCTTGCATTGAGTCTATGGCTTAAATACTGTCTAAAGTCATTTAAATGGTACCATCAAATATATTTAGTACATGGAAGATTGTTTGGTGCTCTTGGATTATTTGAGCACATTTCAGAAATTTCACAAAGTAATTGGATTGTTTCCTCTAACTGACGTCAATTCATTTTTCGATCAATTTGCAAATAAAGATGTAAAAGTTATAATTGTTGTGGTAGCTAGAGTTGAAAGCTGACCTAAACCAAATATGTCATTCTTGGTATGTATTGGCAGCGAAAGCATAAAGTAAATATCGATTCTGCCTATAAAGAGTCCGAGGGGTATTGTATGTATGTATGTATGTATGTATGTATGTATGTATGTATGTATGTATGTACGTACGTACGTATGCACGCACCCGACCAGCCACACCATTCGCCTTCATTCACATCCTCTCCCCTCCTATTGCCTCTCATGTTATCATCCTATATTAGTTAGGAAGCATAATTTATTATAATATTTTAAAATAAATAGCTATTTTTTATCAGCTTATGACATTGGACCCATATTAACTATATTTCAACTTCTAAAATAAATATGTTATTTTGGGTTATATTCTGACTTTTTTCATATCATTTAAACAATTATTAAAAAAAATATGAAAAATCCAATGATATATATTTTACCGGCTAAAAATATTTTTCATGAATTTTCTTCACCTCTATGTATATCATGTAGTCCTATCACTATTGAAATACAAACCAAATAATTTAGAAAAATTCCAAAATGATTTGAGAATGCTAATCTCACACAAATTAAAGTTTAAATTAGATCTACTTTGAAAAAACACAACTAAATTCTGTTGTTTGTATTTTACATATGTAGATTCAAATTGCCGTTGTATATCTGTTAAGTAATATTTGATATGATAGAATATTATGATGTGATTTTTTTTGAAAAATTGTTATGGAATTAATTAATACATGTCAAGATCATCTGTCCGAATGTATTTTGCACTAAAATATAGCCAACATAAGTCATTAGTATAAAATCATAATAATTACATCAATAGCATAAAAAAAATAAACGGGATGAATAGGAAGGGAAAAGGAGAATGGAGGTATGTACGTTTATACATTACCTGTACATACGTACATGCGGGGAGGGATGCATATGTACGCGCAGGGTAGGGGGGAGGACTAAAATCAGTTTTTAATCTAATATGACGGTGCAAAATAATGGACCTACCAGAAAATCGAGGGCTAGATGTTTCTAATATATTAAAACGCCATGTGGCGACTTAGGAGCGTTTATAGGAGTGCCACATGACGATATGAGAGCGTTTATAGGATGTTTAATGGATTTTTAGTATATAATAATAGATACTTGTAACGCTCCGCTTTTCGTGAGACGTTAAAAACTAATTCGGCAAAATCCTAATTGCGAAAATTTCGTTCTTTGAGTGTTGAGTCTAAGTTGTGCCAAAGATCTCAATTTAAATCCCTCCCTCGTCTCGATACCCTGTTATCAAAGATCGTCTCCTCAAAATTACCATCCCAATGTAGTCCCGAAGCTCGATTCCTTCTATTCGAAATCCCCTCCTGGAACCCCATCCGTGAACTTTGTCGAATGCCCGAACCCTAACTCCGTCCAAGGATTCACCTTCGCGTCATATGCTCTCTCATTGGTTCCTTCAAACCGATTCTCAAATTCGAATTCAACCTCTCAGGTTTTGATTCATCTATCTTTCTCCCTGTATTGGTTCATCAATATACCCTTGTTTTCTTTCTCGAACTTCTGACCCAAGTCTGAATATGCAAATCGAGATCACTTCCACCCTTGAACTCAAAATCCCAAGATTCAATCCCTTTTGCCCTGAGTTCTCCCCAAAATGATTTCCGTTCCGAAATAATCTCGAAGTCCGAACCCTTCTATTCAGACTTCTCTCCAAAATCCTTACCCACATATCTTGTTGAGTAGTCAAACTCAAACTGCCAAGTTACACTCTCTTTCTCTAAATTATCCATCCCCTTTTGACTCGTCTCCGAATATTGTTCCCTTCCTTGACTCCTTCCTATTCTCCCGAGACCGAGTATCAACCTCGAAATTCGAATCCAGACTCCAACTCTAAAACCTCCCAATTAAATCTCTCTGTGAAAGTCTATTTAACCTCCCTCATAGGTTGGATTCCTTCATCCTTTTTCCGGTCCACCTCTTCCTTTTCTTCCATCCCATCTCTCTCTGAGTCTCGATCTATCTATCTATCGATCGATCCATCTATCTATCTACTATACCTATCTATCTGTTTATCTATCCATCTGTCAATCCATCTGTCTATCCGTCCCTCTACCTATCAACCTACCTTTCTGTCTATCTATCTATCCATGGCATTCTACCGCTATCTCCCTTGTTCCATTTTTGAATAATGATCTTCCCTTTTTGAAATCCTCTGAAATAATCCTTCGTGCCGCCAAATATAAATCCATCCCAAAAATACCAAAATTCCCGCTTTTGAAGCCCTTCCTTGACCCCTCCCTTGGATCCACCTTGAACCCTCGTGTACAAATATACAAATTGAATTCAAATTCAATCTCCACATCAAACTTCTCTCCAAATCAAACCTTCCGGTAAAAGTCTATTTTACCTCCCTCGTGATGATTTGGGCCGAAACCTGCCGCTGGCCCATCTCTCCCCAACTCCCTCCATCTCCACGTGCGCCGCACATGACCACCGAGAGAGAGAGCGCTGTCTCTCTCCCTTCCCTCTCTCGAACGTTCTCTCTCTCTCTCCCTCGCCGCGCCCAAACCGCTCGCCGCCGTTTGAATCCGCTCGCCGTTTCCCGTGCGCTCGCGCGCGTGGCCGACCGTCTGGGAGACGCCATCGCCACCCTCGGTCGTCGCCTGCTCCGACGACCACCGCGTGTCCGTGCTCACCTCCAAACAGTCCCCGTCCTTTTGCAGTCGTCGCCGGCGTCATCCTGTCGAGCCCTGCGCCCCACGCCGCGTGCGTCCAAAGCCGCGAGGCACAGCTCGTGCTCCCGCCCCCCTCTCCTCCCAAAAACGGAAGGGACATGCCTCCCTTTTCACCGTCCCCCTCCCCTTTTTCCCTTCTGGGCTGGGTCTCTCTCTCTCCCGCCCATGTCTCCTTGCGCCCGGAGGCAGAGCACCATGACGCAGACGCCAGCGGCCAGCTCGCCACCCCCACCTTGACCGCTCCACGCTGCCAGCCCGCGCTCGCGTTTCAAATTTCGCCGTCCGATCCACCGCCTTCGCCGCCCAACGCATCCACGCCGTCGCCGCTTTCGCACTGCCCACGAAACCGCCGCTGCCGCCCGTGAACACCAGCCGAGCTCCCTTGACCGCCAATGTCGGTTTCCCTCCTCCAAACCGACCTCTCCTCCTCGCCTATAAAGCCCGCGCCCTCCCCTCTCGTTTCGTCTTCGCCTCGCTCGAAACACCCGCGCCATTGTTGCCGGCCGCCAGCTGCTCGCCCCCGTCTCGCCGTCGCACGGTCCGTCCTCTGCCGCCTCCTCCCTCAACCTCGGTCGCCGTCGCGTGGCCAACCCCGGAGCATCGCCGCCTTCTTGGTCGCCGCGGCCAAGAACGCCACCGCCGCGACCAAGGGCGCCAATGCACGCCTCCGTTCCCTTCCCCGGCACGCCCGCTGTGACACGATGCCGCCTCGGCATCGCGTTCGTCGCCGTGCGCCGCTGCTCGTCCATGCGCCGCCATCGGCCTTCCCATCCTCAACTCGCCGTCGACGCCGTTACCTCCCGTCGGTGAGCTCCCCACCTCTCTTTTCCTCTGTCCTAGCACTCGCGTAGCTCGCGTCACGCGTGCTCTGTTTCCGCCGCCGTGCGCAATCAAGAGCCGCCGTTGGCCTCCCTTTCGGCGACTCCTCTAGCCACCGCCGTTCTTGAGTTCGCTCTCTACCTCCCCAAGCAGCTGTTTCAGCCGCCGGCCTCCCCTCTCGCCCTCGCGTCGCGTCGCCCGATTCGCCGCTGCCGCGCTCGGCCACTTCCGCTGTGCCTCCCCTGCCGTCGGCCTCCCTCCTCTCCTTGATTCCCGGCGCCGCCACCTTCCTCGGGCCCCCCCTCGACCTCCCCAACCCCTCCCCCTGGCCGCCGACCTTCCTCCTTGCTCCCGCGCCGTGCCGTCCCTCCCGCCGCCGCAAAGCGCCGCCGCGAGCCACAGCCCGGCGACCATCGGGTCCCGCGTCACCGCGTGTGCGCCGCAACCCCATACCGCGTCCACTAAGCCCGAGCGCGCGAGCCGCATCCCTTCCCATCGCGCATCCACGTCGGCATCCCGGCGAGCTTCGCCGCCGCCGCCGGCCGTCGTCACGCGTCGTCTCCCCAATCCGAGCCATGGAATCGGTTCGCCTTGACCTCCTCTAGCCACCGGTGTTCGTCGCTCGCTTCGGCTCGCCGCCGTTCGCCGGATTCCGCCGCGCGCCGTGAGCCGTCCGATGCCATTCCCGCCCCCCCTTTTCTCTCCCCATCCGACGTGGCTGCCCACGTGGCGTTGACCGGGCCCGCCCCTGCCCAGTCAGCCGGTCAGCCGTCCCCCTCCCCCTCTCTCCCCTGGCTCGTGGGCTTGGCCCATTGGCCAGCCTTCCTCCTCGGCCTAACAAAACAAAGGAAGTTTACTTTTACTCCCTCTTCCGAGTCCGGTGCTCACACACCGAAGAGCTAAAGGTCCGCAATTGCTCCCTCCAATTGCTCCTCTCTCTCTCTCACCTTCTTATTGGCCCCACTCGTCAATGAGTCAAAGATAATCTTGAGAATGTCTTTCCAATATTCCACAAATATTTCTCTCTTCTATAAATTCAGTAAATCATTTTATCTTATTTCATGGGTTAATAAATCTTTTTCCCTTGATCCCATAAATCAATTCTCTATTCCAAAATTTCATGAATCATTTTCCTTATAAATCATTTCCTTTGGTCCCGCACGTCAGAGACGGTCAATAATATTCTTGAGAATATTATTTCTATAAATTTCATGAATCAATCTCCCCTTGTTCCACAAATATCTTCCTTCGCCAGAAATTCTAATTAAACTTCCAAAATTCGTATCTCTCGATCCAATCGTCCGATTGACCCCGTTCCACTTCCAGTAATTCCATAAAATTGAGATCTATTTAATGGCACTATTATTTAGTCTAAATAGGGTCTTTTTCTTGGTCTCTTGTTTAGGTTTTTGTTTGTTTGCGCATAGTTGCGGTTACCGGATTTTCATCGATCGTGGATATCTTGAAGATTCGTGAAGCTTCGTGAAGACCCTGAGCAAGGCAAGCCACCTTTGAACATATTGAGCCTATATTTGAACTTAATTATATTGCTTGCAAAATATTATGCATTGATAGGATTACACTTAATTTGTTTGCCCCGTCTGAAAGGCAGACCGGTGGGCCTACCCAACTCGTTGCATCTAATCCTTCCATTGTTAATTGTTATATCATGTTCCCTTGTAACCATCTAGTTGCGCCTCGATATTCGTGCACTCTGTGCGAGTATCGACGGTCGCCTTCAAACTTAAAATCTGAGTAACTTCTTGGGTAAAACTTGGTTTACAAAAGCTTTGGAAAACCCGATGCCTGGGTCGGTGCCTTGTGAAAGAAAATGAGTTTTAAAAATAAAACTCGCGACACAAGGCCATTCCTGGGCGGAATACTTGTGCGGTCGCATCTAAGGACCGATTCCTTTGGAATTACATCCGAGCATACAATAGTGCGACCACACGGGTGGAATGGGACGCCCCTGGCTGAGTAAATTGCTAATCGGGGGAGCCTTGATGCCGAGAGACATGTGGATTCGCCGGGGTGGTGTCGGGGAGGATCCCTGGGCTTCCTGGCACAGTATGGTCTGGGACCTAACCTGTTGTTGGTCTGGGACCCCTCTCGTCGGCATATGGCAATCCTGTGTCTGCTCTCGAAATGCCTTGTCATGAAAGCCCTTAGGTCACCAGACGTGGCCGTTCTACACGGGCTAGGTGATTTGGGTTAGTAATGTCGTATGGGTAAAGTGTACCCCCTCTGCAGAGGTTAACAAACTGTTCGAACAGCCGTGCCCACGGTCATGGGCGGATGTGAGGTGATTCCTTAGCGTAGTTTTTGTTTTACCCTGTTTTATGAAAAGGTGTTAAGGTTTGGGAAACCTAATGCTTGGGAAGCATTTAGCTGTCCGGGGGACAGCGGGACCGGGTGTCCCTGGAAGTGATTGGTCGTTTGGGGACCTCTATTATCGGGAAGTTTGGAAAATTGGTTTGGTTTGGGAAAAACCAGATTTGAAGCCAACTCTGGGAGTTGTGCAAATCGTGATAAATAAATTTGTTACTTCTCACCTCCCGACCGAGCTGAGACTTGTCTCGCTCTGGTTGTAGAAAGCACACACTTAGATTGTTGAAAACTTGAAAACAAAACTGTTTGCAAAATAACAGCCTTCCCTTGAAGCCTGCATTAACCACCTAAGTTCCCCTGGCTTGCTGAGTACGTAAGTACTCACCCTTGCTCTCTATATAAATATAGTTCAGTCAGCTCCGAAGATGAAGTTGAAGTGAAGTAAAGATTAGGGTTTCGTCCTAGTTCCCTGCTGCTGCCTGTGGTGTTGGGTGTTAGACCGTTGGTTCCGCTGCTGCTGCTGTTGTTGGTGTTCGCCTCGTCCGTGTCGTCGGTTGCATTCTCGGGCTGTCTGAGCTGCAACCTAAGTTAAGGTAAATAAGTCCTCTATTTATTTTAAGGATTGCAATGATTCATATTTATCACCGTGGGTACCAGCGCTATGTCCTGGGACTGGTACTGAGATCGCGGTTTCGTAGGAAGCGGTTCGCGCCATTTTTCCCACGACACGCTCCTGTCAGGTACCGTTGTACGGCGGTGCCAGATTAAAGGAAAATCGAGGGCTAGATGTTTCTAATATATTAAAACACCGTGTGGCGACTTAGGAGCGTTTATAGGAGTGCCACATGACGATATGAGAGCGTTTATAGGATGTTTAATGGATTTTTAGTATATAATAATAGATACTGAAGCGTCCTTATCCCCTTAATGTGTGTGTTAAGTTTACACAATTTTCTGGAGTGGTATACACATGCTATATGAATGTTCTCAAATATTTCAAATGCTATATGAATGGTATACACAATTTTCTCAAATACTGTTTGCAAGGTATATGGTGAAACGATGGGACATCATTTGCATATTCTCCCACTAGAATGCAAGCAAGCATGTACTGTTCATCAAACCCATACATTGGATAAACATTTATACCACATTATTGCATAGCTTTGTTAGCAGCTTCTTGGCTCGTAGTCATCGCTTCAAGAAATTGTCCACCTGTGCCAAGCAAAGACCTCAAAAGTGAAAGATCAAGTCGGCGCTAGGTTGATGCACTTCAAACGTTCTCCGCAACACAGACTTAGCAGATATTACATCCTGGCTCCCCGAATCTGTAAAAACATTTACTAGATGGATCTTGAGACCAGATGATGGCAAGTTCTCGATCCCAACAGGTAGGCAAGTGCCACCTTGTTGCTCCCAACCATTCACATAAAACCGTAGGTCGAGCCTCTGGAGCCTCGGCATGGCCCCCACTAGAAAGGCCAGGCGAGGCTTAGGGCAGCTGAATGTAAGGTCCCTAAGAGCTCGAAATGCCGTGCCGGCGCCAGAGACGACGATCCTCTCTTTTGGACATTCTCGAATACCAAGGTCAAGTTGGACAAGGGAGGGCAACTTTGCAAGAATACAAATTCCATCATCGCCTTCAAATTCAATAGGCACCACGCCTCCCTAACCAAAAGTACCAAGCTGTAGAGGTTATGTAGCTGAGAAATCCATCTGGGGATCCTGGGTAGCCGGCAACCATACAGATTGAGTCTGCGAAGATGGCGGGGTGAAGGGCACAAGTCGCTCAAGCGATCGAATGACACTAGAATAAAATGGCTGTCCAGGTCAAGGCTCCTGAGGCAGCTGGAAGAACGAGATAGACTTTCAAGAGAAGAGCACAATGCATCCAGGCGCCTGGCCACATCCGCATCCGCCAATAGACCAATATCGCCCAAATGGACTCCGAGATGTCTCATGTTGGTTAGCTCACCGAGGCACTCGATATTGTTCACCGAGTTTAGTGCCAAATCCAACGAGGTCAAGGTGCGTAGAGATTTCAAGCTTCCAATCCCATCAGGCAACGTTGTACCGCAAGGAATAACCAGGTGCAACAAACAGGGCAAGTGAACAATATCTGATGGAATGGCTATCCTTGGTACAAATGATTCACCTAGATCAAATGTCTCCAAATGTAGAAGCTGCCTAATTTTCATACCTAGCTTGAAACATGCGTAGTAGCCACGGATCTTTAAGTATCGTAGTAGAGACAATCCACATATGCCGGTCAGGTCCATCACTTCTCTCATCGGAAGTTCAAGATGAAGAACTCGTAAATGCTTCAACTCCAATAGAGAAGGCCTGAAAGAGCTTCTGAACACTGCGATTGATCGAACTTGCGATAGTGACCCAAGGATTGTTGTCGATATAATGCCATGCTCTTCATCAGCATCGTATTGGACAGAAACTCTGTGGATCTTTTTGTGTGCCCCTACCACGACTTGTGGATGATCTAGTACAACAATAAAATTCTCCTCTGCAGACTTTGATCTGATAAAATCAAGCATTATATCATGAACTCTGCAGGACAACACCTCATCATTGTAGTCCACCTGCACAGGTTGGATCATGCTCCTGTTGATGAGCTCGTTGAAGTAGCTTTGTGCAACATCTTCTGAATCTAACCCATGGGTTCTACTGACAAAACCTTCAGCCATCCATTGCCTCACCAAATCATTCCTCTCTATCGTGTGGTCCTCTGGATAAATACTAAGATATAGCAGGCATGTCTTCAGATGTTGAGGAAGATTTCTGTAGCTAAAGTCCAGTATATGTTTCATGTCTTCTAAAGTAGGATTTCTTTCGAACATGGATCCCAATGAATTCCTTACATACTCCCATTTCGTCTTTGATTGACCAGCTAGAAGACTGGATATGCTCATAATGGCAAGAGGCAAACCTCCACATCTTTTTAGAATATCACCTGAAATCTCTTCAAATACTTCAGAGCAAGCTTCTCCAGTGCCAAATATTCTACTGAATAATAATCTTCTTGAGTCTACCTCACCAAGTGGACTCATGTTATAAACATATTCTTTCTTATTAGAGCAACAACTAATAGCAACAGAGTAAATCCTCGTAGTTGTAAGTACTCTACTGCCGTGATTATTTTCAGGAAAAGCACATCTAATAACATTCCATGCGGATGAATCCCATAAATCATCAATTACGATGAAGTATCTACAAACATGTGATAGTGTAGGGGTAGGTTAGCAGGTATTTTCAGTAGAATTAATATTTTCATGAGTATCTATCTAAAGAATAACTACCATCCTTCATTCTAGACCAAACTTCATAGTAGGTATTAACGATAAGTACAATAACATCATTTCGTATCAATTAAAAATATTCATTTTGTATCAGCTAAAAATATCCATTTTGTATCAGTTAAATTAAATTGTGGGGTAAAGATTTCTATATCATGCATACAATTGTTAAGTGTAAATGGGTGGCCCAGCCCGAGCCAGTCCCTTCTCCAGATTTGTAGACCTATTAGCCTCATTTCGGTACATCCGAAAACCTGGTAAATTCTACTAAATAATTAAGAAAAATAATTTTGTATTTGTTGTTGTCAAAAATCATCTTGACACATCGACGAGGCAGGGCCACCCAATGAAACTCCAATTGGATGAGCCTCATCCACCTTTTTTATATGGCTTTTCAACAACTCCAATGAATGTTATCTTCACCCATAAAAATATTTTACTAGTAGTTGTTTCTGATGATATTGGCTTTACAAACCCATCGCTACACACATATCCTCTCAAGTTAAAAGCCAATGCACTCATCATCTCAATGGATCCTGTTTCTCTGCCTGTCCAACTAAAATGACACTAATAACTCTTATTATGTAGTCGGAAAAAAAATATTAGATGGACTTATGTGTAGAATCAATTTCTGAACAACCTATAAGAACAGTGATTTTCATAGTAAAATACGAAATCTGCACAGATTATTAAAAATATACAAAATTAGGAGACTAGCAGCAGGAGGAAAGTACATGGTAGATCTTTTTTTTTTCATAAATGCACATAAACCATAATCACAATATTATTAGTACTCCATCCATTTCAAATTGTAGTCATTTCTATCCACGAATAGCAATACTCCCTACATTCTGTCCAGATTCATATATAGAAATAATACATTTTGATAGGGAGGGACTAGGGAGTATGGGTAAAATATAAAATCGGAACTTTGTAGCATACCGACACATGAAAAGGTACCTCTTGTCTTGTAGATATTCTCGGATAACCTTCAGAAGGTTATCTAACTCGCCAATGTGAAGATTGTACTGCCCTGTAAGTTCTGATAATACTTTACTCATAAGCCTTGTTATATCAGACCTCTGAGAGACTGACACAAATGCTCGGCAATGAAAATGCCCATCCAATTTGCGGTACACTTCATTGGCGAGTGTGGTTTTACCTAGACCCCCAAATCCCTGTTGAGATTATGGGCATATAATGATTTAATTTATTCCATAAATAAATCATGACATTACAGATGAAAACTAGCATGAACGCATCATTAGATCTACACATGTAAACTACGCAGAATAACATGAACAGATCAAATATGCGCAACATATTGAACACGTACCGAGGTGACGAAAAGACCGGCTTCTTGGTCGAAACTTTTCGCAGGTGTCTACGAAGGCACGAAACACGCGAGCGAAGAGGAAGGCGAGCCGTCGCGAACGAACAGGGAGCAGTCGCGCGAAGCGCTTCCCAAAAACCTTATTGCCGCCTTCTCCCGGTGCAGGACGTCAAAGGCAGAGGTTCCGGAGACCTGCTCTCCCGATCGCTGGTGCACGCCGGCGAGCGGGATGGAGTAGTCTACGAGCGACGGCGCAGTACAGAGTAGGAGGCAAACCCTAGATTGATTTTCGCATATATTGCGTGAAGACAGCGGGTCGGTTTATATAGAGAAGGGTCACTTGATCAGGGCGCCCGCACGATCTCTACTGCGCGTAACCGAACCGGATAAGTCGCGCGTAACTTATCCGGACTCCACGCCGTGTGAATTTGCAGCAAAACAAAACTGCAAAAGGAGGCTGCATCTGCGCAAGGGTGAGGAGCTACGTCGTGCACGCGCGCCGCCTGCCCTGCCAGGCGAGGCGAGCGCGCGCGTGTTTCCCCTCTTCTCTCCACCACACATGCTTCAAGTGGCTAGGAGGGCATCCTCCCTTTTAAGGAGGTCCCCCTCTCCTAGAATAAGCAAGGTGGTACTAAACTCCACATGCATGCCATCCCATGAGGTGGGCTTTTTGTGATTTTCCAAAGAATTAATCTTCGAGTGGGCTAAGGCCCATTCATTAATTCCAACAATCCCACAATAGAAGCCACCTTCAGCTGTTGCTCATCATCACCCATCAACAATTTGACAACGTCATCTCTTGGGATGTCAATTCCCACAAGATCAGCTGTGTTTGCATAAATAGTGACCACTCGTGGATCAATTGGCTCACAACTAGACTTGGAAGTGTACTCATCAAGTTTGTACCTCATTCGCCGCTCGTTCACCTCCTTGACATGATTCTTGATCTCTTCAATCTTCTTAGCAATTTGATGACGTGCCCTTAGCTTCCTCGGAAGTTCAGTAGTTTTCTTGATAAGCCCAGATCTCACATCATACTTGCCAAGGCGGTGAACGAAATCATCGATGCAATCTTCAATGTCATAGGACATCTCCCTCACCTGGTCCCTCCACTCTTTAACCTGAACATCAAGCTCATCCATGCATGCGAGCTTCTCAAGCAGAGCCTCCATGCTTCTCAACTCACCCTCAAGAGACACCACCTCGTTTCGGACCCCTTTGAGCTTGCTGTAGCACTCCTCCCTTATCAGTGTAGCGAGCTTGGTGAGGAGTGAGTTCATCACGCCACTGGAGGAACTAGCCATTATGGCCAACTCTCTCTTTGCTCAGGTTCTCTCTTGGCAAACTATATGCTCAGGAAATGTGAGAGTAGCACAGATAATGCTTGCAGGCTCGTCTTGATTGTCCAGAAGGTTAATTAACTTAATAATATATTTCCTCAAGATCCACGCCGTCTAAAA
This sequence comes from Oryza sativa Japonica Group, assembly GCF_034140825.1. NCBI lineage: Eukaryota > Viridiplantae > Streptophyta > Magnoliopsida > Poales > Poaceae > Oryza > Oryza sativa. The sequence continues at coordinate 4,873,445 of NC_089046.1, forward strand.
TAATCTTACTTGGAGCAGCAAAGAGAGCAGAGTACATGGGACTAAGTAAAAATCAACCCACTCTACTTATTTTAGAAGCACTGGGTGTTGACTTATTGCCCTGAATCAATGTACTCCCTCCGTTTTTTAATAGATGACGCCGTTGACGTTTTCTCATATGTTTGACCATTCGTCTTATTCAAAAATTTTATACAAATGCATAAGATATAAATCACACTTAAAGTACTATGAGTGATAAAACAACTCATAACAAAATAAATTATAATTACGTAAATTTTTTGAATAAGACGAATGGTCAAACATGTGAAAAAAAGTCAACGTCGTCATCTATTAAAAAACAGAGGTAGTATTTAGGTCATTAGGTTGTAATTGTTATTTTATAGATAACTAGCATGGTGGCCCGCGCATATTACGCGGCTAGCATTGTTAGATTTTTTTCTCATATAATAGCTTAAATATTTTCACATTTTATTATTAAAATATATTAAAATGATAACATAATTTTAAATTCTGGGTTGAACTAACAAATGCGTGATATTTTATTGTATTGTATATACGTGATAGTTGTTAATTTTGAATTAACAAATTATATTATAAATTATATTTCTATATGGACTCAAGAGTCAGCTTTTAATATTCCTTATTTTTAAAATTTCGAATTTCCTTTATTCATACATTCTATTCCAATATAGATTCTAGACTACTCTTCCAATATTCATTTTTCTTAACTCTAAATTTTAGTTATTTATAAATTGTATTTTTATATGGACTCTAGACTCTTCTTTCAATATTTCTTATTTTTAATATTTAATTTCAATTATTGGTAAATTGTATTCCAATATTGACTCTAGACTTCTTTTTCAATATTTCTTATTTTTTTTTAATTTCAGTTATTTCTAAATTGTATTCCTATATGGACGCTAGACGACTCTTCTCCCAATCTTTTTTATTTTTAATTTTGATTTTTTGTAATTCTAAATTGTATTTCTATATGGACTCTAATTTCTACTTTTAGTTTTTCTATTTTTTAATTCCGAATTTTAATTAATTCTAAAATGGATACTAGTCTACTCTTTCAATATTTCTTATTTTTAATTCCGAATTTCATCTATTTTTAAATTGTATTCCTTTATGAACTCTACTTTTTCTTTTTCTTCAATTAGTGTGAAAATTTCTAAACGGTGAGAGCAAACGTGGTGGCTTCTTTTTTTATTACTTTAATAAGATAATAGATAGATAGATGAATATAAATCCGACATCTATATTCGCATGTGGGTATACGCAAACAAAGGTTATAAGAATGCTTAGAGTCCAAATCTCATAACTGAGATAAACAAATGGAAAACAACAAAATAGAAAACACGAAGCCTAAACTTTGATCTTTCCCTGTCGTGCTTCAATCTTGCCCCTTCGCTCTGTAGCAACAGAGATGTGTCACACTACTTAGAAACTTTGGTGTCAGAATTATCTTGCCAGGTACAGTGATTTTCCGCTGCCTGACGAATCCTGCAATAGAAAATTGCACTTAGGCAATCTCGTGGAGCAGCCGCCCTCATGAAGCTCCCCAACTTATAGGCGGCCAAATATGAGAATGGGGAGATGCGGAACTAGCCCGCCGCCGATCTGTCGTGCCTATTCCATCCCATTGTCACTTTGGCCCTGTTTAGTTCCAAAGTTTTTTTCCAAACTTCCAACTTTCTGTCACATTAAATCTTTCATACACACGCAACTTTTCAGTCACACCGTTCTAATTTCAACCAAACTTCCAAACTTCAGTATGAACTAAACACAGCCTTTATTCTTTTCTAATGCCGCCAGCGGCAAAGACATTTCTACAATGATGCACACAAACATCAAATTTTGAGTTTAAAAATAAGAAACTTGAAATAGAAATTAGAATAAACCTCTCACGATGAAATTGTAGGATCGAACAATAAGAGCTAAGCTTAAAAAAAAAAAGGGTGAATGGTGGTAACACGAATAACTGAAAACTTTTAGCGAGATTAAAAGTTAACTCGAAGTTAATTGATATCCTTGACACAACTGCCCTGCTGCGCCTGATAGAAGCCCCCTTGCTTAATTTGCACAGCTGAGATAGCAACGCTGCTAGCGCATGATGAGTCTAAATAGACTCGCATCAGAAGACGTCGCCGATCCGCCCCCAAGCGCGAACACCTTCCGTCGTCTGCCGTCCATCCCAACGCGAGAAGATGCGTCGCCGTTCCTCACAAGAGTAGCAAGCCAGTAAGACTGTAAGAGCAAGTGAGCACGTTCGATTGTTGCTTGCTTGCTTTGTGTGATTCCTTGTTGCTGGATAATGGAACCAATTACAGTAAATCTAATTGGAGAGTACTCTCCAATTAGTCTTAACCAGAGACACCCACGTGCTAATACTTTAGGAGTTTTGGTTGCTATTAATCCATTGAGCAAGTAGGGAAAATATTCCTATCATCTATGCTTCAAATATAATTTTCTCTTAAATTACTCATCCGATTTACAATCCGATTACACCGTTGTGTTCGTAATAATTAAATCTTTACAACAAGATCTCACATAATTATATTTTAATGAAAAATCACAAATTACTTTTATGATATGTCTAAATTACTTTTAGATTTTACTAAGTTACTTCTTAGACATATAAAAGTAAATTCAGTAAAGCCTAAAAGTAATTTACATATATTGTAGAAGTAACTTATAACAAAAAGTAAGTTACTTTTAGATTTGATTAAAATACTTCCTATACATTCATAATGCTATGAGGTGATTACTTTTATTATTTTTGTAGTTAATTCCATAATTTATGCTGATTAATTTAATTTCTAGATAGAGTCATGTTTTTATCTCTACAACGGATTCACTTCAAATGACATGCTAAAGTTACCTTTGTTCTAAGTTACTTCTATAATATATGTAAATTACTTTTAGGTTTTACTGAATTTACTTTTATATATCTAAGAAGTAACTTAGTGAAATCTAAAAGTAATTTAGACATATCATAAAAGTAATTTGTGATTTTTCATCAAAATATAATCATGTGAGATCTTGTTGTAAAGATTTAATTATTACGAACACAACGGTGTAATCGGATCGTAAATCGAATGAGTAGTTTAAGAGAAAATTGTATTTGAAGTATAGGTGGATGGTACCTCTTATAGATGGAGTGGTAGCTGGTTTAGACAAACTAGCTAACACTAGTTGTCTAGTTACGTCCAACCAATTAACCTATGATCGATGTGTGTCTTCATTATTCACCGGAGGTCCCTCAATTTAATAGTGAGATTTTTTAATCCCTTAACCACAAAATTAGAAATATATGCCCCTAGTCAGCAAAAAAAATTTAAAAAGTACGTGGAGCCCACATGTCAGTTACACAACTTTTTTTTCTTTTCTTTTCTTCTCCTTCTCTTCTCTTTCTCTTCTTCAGTGAGTGAGGCCGGCGGCGGAGAGGGCGGAGCGGCGATGGGCGGGCGGCGGGTCCGCGCGGCGGCGGGCGGCGGCAGGCGAGCACGGCCTGTGGACAGAACGGAGGCGGGCGGAGCGGCGCCGGGATGCAGGCAGAGCAGCGATGGGCGGCGGCAGGCAACCGGATGAGCACGGCGGGCGGAGGAGGGGGTCGCAACGGCGGAGGTGGCCGAAACCACGTCAGTGAAACCACTTTTTTAAATTTTTTTTGCTGACTAAGATGCTACGTCAGTGAAACCACCCACATATACTGCCATGGGACCTCCTTTGAACGGTTTGTGTGAGTTTAGGGGTAACATTTCTGGTTTTATGGTTAAGGGGCCTCAAAAAATCTCGCTGTTAAGCTGAGGGACCTTCGGTGAACTTATTCCAATTGTGAGCAACTCGCTTGTTCTTTTGAGGGGCTGTGCGCATCAGGGGCAGGCCCAGGAACCAAGCCGGATGGGCTGATGCAATCTGGGCCCAAAATTCCCCCAGAAGAAACGGGTATTTTGAAGCCCAGCCCAAAAAATATGAATGGATCAGCCCAAGGCTTGGCCTGATAGCAATTATCTGTTCTGAATTATGACGGTCTTCACGTATGCCAAAAGAACCCAGATTGGAAATGTGTGCATACAAAATATCTAATGATCATTGAAAAGTGAGGAGTTTAATTATTTATTACTTTAGAAAATAGCCACTCTTCAAATGTTTTTTATGGACACAACTACACCAAGAGAGTGCTAGCTGGATAGTGTTAAAGAGAGACATCATTTTTTTCAAAAAAAAGCTACTATTACACTCAATATCTATGTATTTTTTTTCTTCTTAGAGAAGTTTCTCTTAAATTACTCATCCGATTTATAATCCGATTACACCGTTGTGTTTGTAACAATTAAATCTTTACAACAAGATCTCACATGATTATATTTTGATGAAAAATCACAAGTTACTTTTATGATATGTCTAAATTACTTCTAGATTTCACTAAGTTACTTCTTAGACATATAAAAGTAAATTCAGTAAAACTTAAAAGTAATTTACATATATTATAAAAGTAACTTATAACAAAAAAGAAAGTAACTTTAATTTAGAACTATACCTAGATTCATTAACATCTATATAAATATGGACAATGCTAAAATGACTTACATTATGAAACGGGGGGAGTAACTCTCTGTAGTAGAAATAATTATATTGTGAGTGAGCTAAAATAAGAAACTATGTAGAGTAAATTTGCAAGTAAAGTGTAGAGAAGATTTATAAAGTCCAAAAAAATATAGAATTAACTAAAAATAATAATAAAAATAATCAACTTAGAGCATTATGAATGTATAGAAGTAATTTAGTCAAATCTAAAAGTAACTTTTATATATATATGATAAAAGTAACTTGTATATAATAAAAGTAATTTACAAATATAAATGTTTTTTCATCGTAATATAATCGTGTAAGATCTTGTTGTGAAGATTTAATTGTAACGAACACAATGGTGTAATTGGATTGTAAATCGGATAAGTAATTTGAGAGAAAACTTTATAAGAAGGAAGAAAAAGATACATATGTCTAAGAGAAAAAACAGCACGCACATCAGCACGTGTAGCAGTAATTCTTCTCACAATTGGTTCGTCGCTGGTTAACACTAAATCGAGAGGCTTCTTGGTTTAGATTTTACCGTTTTTTATACAGTTGTTCATACCATTTTATCATCGGAGAAAGAAGATTGCTTAAACATTTTCGTCTACGTGGCACAACACATTGACGTGCTAGAGTGGACGCTGGGCAGCTGCCTCCATAATTTTCTTGCCGTGCCAAAAAAAAAAAGGAAAGCGCCATATATTTCTCTCCGGTAAGAAAAACATAGGGACCATACAAAAGCTGGTACTAACTTCCAAAAACAAAGGTATCTATCCACCCACCTGTGCGCCAACAACTTAGATTCAGAAAAATACATAAAAGGAAACGAAATAGCAACAGATGAAAACAAAAATAAATGCAGCGCACGAGCGCTGACCCAGCATTTGCAGGTTGCAGCTGGATCTGTAGCTGTCCTTTTGTTGCCATCGGTGAAGATCGAGTGATCGACATATATATACTTCATTCACACTTCCAGACAGTTAACTTTTAAGCACATATTTAACTTTTAAGCATATATTGATGATTCGTCTTATTTAAAAAAATTTATACAAATATAAAATTTATAAATTATTTTTAAAATACTTTAAGTGGTGAAACAACTCACAACAAGATAAATTATAATTACATAATTTTTTAAATAAGATAAATGATCAAACATATGAAAAAAATTAAAGGGGTTACCTATTTAAAAATGGAGGTTGTATATTATTTTTGCAGTTGCGATTGGAGCTGGCATGAAGAGAGAGACAGTGCGACACAAGCGCGTCGACCCGTGTTGTGTTGGTCACATGTACCACCAACGGGCAACAGCCTTTGCACATGCACAAACACACACACCACCCCGCTGGCGCACATGCACTGCACCCTGTTGCCGTTCCTAACATGCACCCCCATTTTCATACAATATCCGTCACATAATTTGGTACTAATACGTTTTCTCTATCACTTGAAGGAACATGTGGATCTAATTTGCTATAATTATTATGCATTTTGGGGTTGGGGTTGTGGTCGTGATTCTTTGTTGTCTCACTTTCGACAGTCAACTTATGCTTATATACATATGTACGTAGTCACCCTAGTTAATTGACATGCTGAAATTCAGCACGCCGAAATATTTTATGAATGCCTTTATTTTCTTTTTGAATGATTGTAGTTCTTGTGAAGCTACAACTTAATTAGCCTTTTGTTTTCTCAAACTAAAGGTTAAAGTATCGATCGCATAATGCTATCACATTTTTCTCAAGTAGATTATAATATTAGTATAATTGAATTTAATGATACAAGCTTGCTAGTGGAATTAATTGGTGTTGGAGATATTTGCCCCCAATTCTTCTTTTTTAAAATTTTTATGCTTCAATTTTAACTCATACGAAGAGAGGCTCAAATGTATACGATTGAACTCGCGAGACTACATTGGATAGTCTTAAATCATGTATACATTGGTTTTATCTGGATGGGCGCAAGTGGAAGTATCCAAAGCATTTCTTGACAGCCACTGTTTCTGATTAAAGATACACTAGATTTTATCTAAGAATTTTTATTAAGCTTTGTAAGATGAAATCTTATATATGTAAGTCACTGTGGAATAGTTTGGTTTGGTGCCCTACTAATTCATTGGCAATTTTCAATTGTGTTTTAGTTATTTGGATTGGTGCCAAATTTTAACAACACATCTCTTCGATAATAAAAATTTTGCCTATCCAAATTTGGTGGTGCTAAAAGTTGCCCAAACTTTGGCACTACCAAGATTTTACGGCACCAAACCAAACTGGCTCTATAAACCCTTTTTTAAATTTGAAATAATTAAATTTTAATTAATTATGTGCTAATGATTTTCTCCTTTTTGCGTGTCCTGCCACCCTCCCTCGAACGATCTAACGGCCAGCATTCGATCGATCTACCTCATTGGGGTAACCCAAAATGAAGCTTAAATCCAATCCTAGCCGTTGAAAATCCGAATTGTTGTTGCCGTTATAAATAGTAGTAGCTCCCCCTAATTTGACTTTTCTCTCCCCCGTTTTCCTTCTCCATTTATCCGCTTCCGCCTCCCCTCTCTCCCTGATGCACAGATGAACCGCGTGCCCTAATCCTCTCCGAGATTAGTACCTATCCGAGGAAATCGAGGGTTGGAGCTTGGGATTAAGATTCCGCCTGTACGAATCGAAGTGCGCGGCTGGATCGGTGGGGGTTTCCTTTTTGATTTGTTCGCTTCTCTTTGCGTGTTTGATGTGGCGATTCTTGTACGGATTGGCGTCTTGATCTGGTTTGGTTTTGGGAAGATTGGAATCTGATGATTCCGCTGTTTGTTCATCAGATTTCCCATTATCTTGTCTGTTTGATGGATTTTTTTTTTACGTTCCTGGAGCAAAATCTGATTTGAATTAGATTTTTGTTTTCATGCCCGTTTTTAGTTGGTCTATCTTGAGCATTTCTTCTGAGTATTCAATGTTTCGTCCCCACGAAAATTGTCGTGTTTATTGGGAATTTTTTGCCCTAATAATTCGATTTTTGCACATTTGCGGTGCTTCCCAGATGAGATCTGTGCCTGGCGCCTCAAAATTTTCGCAATTCTGTTTGACGTTTTGTTTCATTTTGTTTCCGCGCAGAGGTTGAGCACGCCATGATGGCGAACGCGAGGTTTCAGAAGCAGGCATTGCTGCCGCCGCGGAGCCCGTTCCCGGCGGCGGTGGGGGCGGCGCCGTCGCCGTCGCCGCACGCCGAGCTGGGCCCGATCGCGCGGCCGCGGGACGCGCCCCACCGGCACGGCCACCAGCGCACGTCGTCGGAGAGCGTCCTCATCGACGAGCAGCCGTCGTGGCTGGACGACCTGCTCGCCGAGCCCGAGGCGCCGGCGCGGCCGCACGGCCGCCCCGGCCACCGCAGGTCGTCCAGCGACTCCTTCACGCTGTTCGACGGCGGTGCCTCCGCCGCCGCGGCTGGCATGTACGACAATGTGTTCGATGGAATGAGGGGAAGAGGTGGAGGAGGACAGCAGGTTGGTTCTTGGGGTGCCGCACCGGAGTTCTTCCCGGAACAAAGCTCGTTTGGGCGGCCGCAAGGGCAGGGGGGCCGGCCATGGGATTCGAGACTGATGCTCCGACAAGGTGGTGGTGGTGGCGGCGGCATGCCGGTGCCGATGAATGGTGGCCATCATGGTCCACCAAGCGCATTTGGTGATCATGGGCATGGTTCTTTGCCGAATGGGGTGGACAGGAAAGGCCCTGGAGATTCAGCTCATGATCAGAGGATGGGAGCAGAGAGGAAAGAGGGTGCACACCTAAGGCACTCCCAATCGGAGGCAGACACCAAGCGAGCTAAACAGTGAGTTCGATTTTATTCCATGCTCATTGCTAATTTGCTATCACTTTGATAATCAAAGTTTGATTGACCAGTTGTCGAATTCCATGCTCATGAAACACCAATTCTGATAATGAAGCTTGCATCATGAATCCGTGATTGGAATAGCAGAATGAGCCTTTGATACACTGCTATCAAATCACCTCTAGCCCCTGGTTGAAGCCTACACTGTTAACAACACTGTTGTGGTTCAATGTTTTGTGACTCTGCAGGGCGTATCTAGTGGCGATCACAACATGGTTGGAGATTGAATTAATGCCGAAGATATTAGCTTGCACTCTATTTAAGTAAAAGTGACCTGTAAACTTTATATTTCTAGTCATGATGCATATGTAACACACATTAACTCTTGATAAAAGCCCATTTTCTACACCCACCAGTAGAGTGCACTATCTTTCTAATTTATGAAAGTTTTTTCAAAATTTTAATAGATAAAAAAAATCGAAGATCTTTAAGGAATATCATCGAATTACTTTCAGTAAATTCTTTATTTTCATTTTAAAGTATGCATAACTTAATACAGGGAATCTATTTGCTATTTAATTCCAAAAGGTATCCCCGCCAATCTTACAGTATGATAAAATCTTCTTTGGAGAAAATTTTACAAGTATTTTCACTTGGAGTTTTTATTGACTAACTACAAAAGGTTCTTCAGAGAAATCTGATACATGTTTTATCTACAATAGAGTATGAAGAACACAATTCCGCATCATGATTTCTGTTGATATGCTTGGAAATAGCTACTTTGGGCCGTCTTTGATTGTGTTACTCACCTGTGATAGTAGGTTTAATGTTAAAGGTAGAATTCCCTGTAAACATATGGAAGCCACAGAAACAACATTTTTTAACCTACAATAGAAATGAGTAATTTATCATCAAATTAGAAATTTTCTTGTGTAGTTGCGTAGATAAACGACATCAAGAAACAATAATAAAAAGCATACTGCTGTTTTATATGTCCTGGTGATCACATGCTGTCTCAATCTACGTGAAAACGCAATGGTAATACTTACCTTAGTAATTAGCCTCTGTTTTCAAGGCAAATCATATATATGTTAGAATTTCAATGGTTACTCTCATTGAGAAGAGGATGGCACTCGAGATGGGGCGATTTTCTGGTTTTCTTCATTCACTAAACACAAAAGCCATGCCTACCCGAGGGAGGTTGGATACATATATATAGCCATAGCTGGCTGCTAGCCTATTGCTGCACCCTCCTAGTCTAAAATTCGAAATTTGAATGGGATGTTGTCCTAGAGGGCATCCAAACTGAATAAAGCATAAAGGAGGCATAAAGGAGATGCTAACTGCTGCTGTCCTACTAACCGCAGCTGTCCTAGCAACTGAAAAATATGCTAAAGGGTAGATGCTGTCCTGAAAAAGGTGAAACTACCCAAAAGCAAAAAGAAGAATCATGACCAAGGACCACAAAGACTTATCCAACATTCTCCCCCTAAGTCTTGTGCGTCGTCTTGTGGGGAAGTTGGGCCATCCCGATCCTGGAGCAGAGCTCGAGGAACTTGATCCTCCCAAGAGGCTTGGTGAGCAAGTCCGCAAGCTGGTCCTTGGTGTTGATGTAGCTCGCCTTGATGCTCCCTTCCTCCAAGTAGCTTCGGATGAAGTGGTACCTCACTCGGATGTGCTTGCTCCGTTCGTGAAAAACGGGGTTCATTGCCAGGGCCAGAGCGGACTTGCTATCCACCCTGAGCTCCACCGTTCCAGTGTCTCTGCCGAGGAGATCACTAAGCAGTCGAGCAAGCCAGAGCGCCTGGGTCGAAGCGGCGGAGGCCGCCATGTACTCGGCCTCGCAGCTGGACAGGGCCACCACCTGCTGCTTGACCGACTGCCAACTAACGAGGCACTTGCCGAGGAAGAAGAGAATCCCGCTCGTGCTCTTGCTGGTGTCGATGTCGCCGGCGTGGTCGCTGTCGCTGTACCCGACAAAGTGTGCCTTGCCAGGACACCTCGGGTAGTAGAGACCGTGGTCGAGAGTCCCCGCAACGTAGCGGATGATCCTCTTCACAGCCTGCTGGTGCTCCGTCGTCGGTCGCTGCATGAACCGACTGACGTAGCCGACGGAGAAGGCCAAGTCCGGCCGTGTGTGGGTGAGGTAGCGAAGGCTCCCCACAAGACGTCGGTACTGTGTAGCATCCACCTCCTCCGCCGTGCTGTCGCGGCTCAGCTTCAGTCTCTCCTCCATCGGAGTGAGAGCTGGGTTGCAATCGGTGAGCCCAGCCAGCTCAACGACGCGCTTGGCGTAGGCGGTCTGTTGAAGCATGATCCCGGAGTTGTCCTGGTGCACTTCGATCCCCAGGTAGAAGGAGAGAGGCCCCAGATCACTCATCTGGAAGGTGGCCTTCATCTCCTCCTTGAACGCCGCGACCTCCGCATCCTTGGTGCCAGTGATCACCAAGTCGTCGACGTAGACACCCACCAGCAAGGCATTTCCTCCATTGCCCCGCCGGTAGATGGCCGCCTCGTGCGGGCTTTGCTCGAAGCCCATCCCCTTGAGCGTGGAATCCAACTTGGCATTCCACGCCCTCGGTGCCTGCCGCAAGCCGTAGAGGGCCTTGTGCAGGCGTAGCACCTTGCCCTCCTTGCCGGGGATCACAAATCCCGGCGGCTGGTGCACGTAGACCTCCTCCTTCAAGTCGCCGTTTAGAAACGCCGACTTGACGTCTATGTGATGGACGCCCCAGCCTTCCTGAGCAGCCAGCGCAAGAAGGAGTCGCACGGACTCCATCCGTGCCACGGGAGCGAAGGCATCGTCGTAGTCGATCCCCTCCTGCTGCACGAAACCGCGTGCCACCAAGCGAGCCTTGTGCTTGACGATGGCTTCGGCTTCATCCCTCTTCAGCTTGAACACCCACTTAAGGGTGATCGCGCGGTGACCATGAGGGAGGTCAGCAAGCTCCCAGGTGCGGTTCTCCTGAACCGCGTCCATCTCCGACTGCATCGCGGCACGCCATGCCGCGTGTTTCTCGGCCTCTACAAAAGACCGAGGCTCACCGTCGTCGCACGCAAGGTGCAACTGCGCCTCTAGGTCGCGAGGCACCAGTCCCGGCACCGGCTGGTCGCCGAGAAGATCCTCCATCGTACGGTACCGTAGCTGCTCGCCGTCGTGGTACGCGTCGATGCGCTCCCCGTCGTGGGAGAGCGGAGTAGCGAACTCCACCGGGCTGCGCTCAACACGAGCTGGCATCGGAGTAGACGTGCTTGGAGGAGTGGCTGTTGGTGCTGGAGCATGTGGAGTCACTGGCTGGGGTGGTGTCGACGAAGAGCTCGTCGTAGTCGAAGTCGTGGCCCGAGGGTGTGTTGGTGTTGGAGTCGGTGGAGATTCGGGGGCTGGGGTAGACACGCTAGGTGAAGAAGAGCTGCCTACTCCCCCAGCTCCCTCGAAGTGGACGTACTCGACGGTGAAGTCGTCGTACGTCGGAGTCGAACCATCGTCCACCGCCTTGTCCCATACCCACCCCCTCGCCCTTCATCGAACACAACGTCGCGCGCAGTGCGCACACGCTGTGTCTCCGGGTCGAGGATGCGGTAGGCCTTCGAGCCCTCCGCGTAGCCGATGAACACCCCTGGGGTGCTCCTGTCATCGAGCTTGCCAATGTGGCCAAGCTCCTTGGCGAACGCGAGGCAGCCGAAGACCCGCAGGTGGGAGACCGCCGGCTTGCGCCCATGCCAAGCCTCGTACGGTGTCCTGCCATCGAGGGCCTTGGTAGGCGAGCGGTTGAGGATGTAGGCGGCCGTCACCACCGCCTCCCCCCAGAAGATGGCCGGCATCCCCCTCTGCTTGAGGAGGGCCCGAGCCATCCCCACAACCGTCTGGTTGCGCCGCTCAACGACGCCGTTCTGCTGCGGGCTGTACGGCGTGGTGTAGTGGCGCTGAATGCCCTCATCAGCGCAGTACGACGCAAATTCAGCCGCTGTGAATTCGCCGCTGTTGTCGGTGCGCAGCACGTGCAGCTTGCGGCCGCACTCTGCCTCTGCAGCAGCCTGCGCATGCCTGATGGCGTCCGCAGCCTCTCCCTTGCTGCCGAGGACCATCACCCACATGTAGCGGGAGAGGTCGTCGACGAGCAGTAAGAAGTAACGTCGCCCTCCTGGTGTGGCCGGTGTCACTGGGCCACACAAGTCCCCGTGCACGAGCTCGAGCCGCTCCTTGGCTCGGAAGCTCGTCTGCTGGGGAAAGGGGAGCCGCCACTGCTTCGTCACCACGCAAACGTCGCAGAGCTGCTCCATGTGGTCAAGGCACGGCATGCCTCGCACCATCTCCTTGGCACCGAGCTGCTTCAGGGCCTCGAAGTGGAGGTGCCCGAAGCGCTCATGCCACTGCCACGCCTCGTCGTCCCGACGAGCGGTGAGGCAAACTGGTTGTGCGACCTGTGCGCTGAGGATGTAGAGTCGATTAGTGTCCGTCCTCGACCAACACGCGTGAGCCGTTCTCATCCAGCTGTCCCACGCTGATGATAGAATTCCTCAACGCGGGGATGTAGTAGACTCCGGTGAGCAGCCTGTGCTCACCGGACTTGGCGGTGAAGGTGACGGAGCCAACACCCTTGATCTCCACGCCGGAGGCGTCCCCGAACTTGACGGAGCCTCGGACGCTGGAGTCGAACTCGATGAAGAACTCCCGTCGGCCGGTCATGTGATGGGTGGCGCCGGTGTCGAGGTACCACCCATCAGCCTTGTCGTTGCTGGAGCCGTTGCAGAGGGAGACGAGTACCTTCGGCTCATCAAGGTGGAGGAAAGCCGTTGCGGCCGGTGCCGCTGGAGGTAGCTCGATGCTTGCGTGAGCCAGGAGCAGAGCCGGCTCTTCCTCCACCCGTGCGACGTGGGCCTGGCCACGTCGTGGCTGTCGACAGTCTTTGGCCCAATGGCCAAGCTTGCCACAGTTGCGGCAGGCGTCGTCTCGTGCCGGCTTGTGGTTGCCGGTGGCAACGCCCTGGGCGCCTCTGCGGGCGCCACCCTCGGCACGTCTTCGCACCCACCGTAGCTGGACACCTCCCCGCGCCTTGCGCGGCTTACAGCCGCCTGTCGGGGAAGATGACTCCCCCTTCCTTCCGTCACCTTGAGAGGCCTCCCACTGCTCCCGAGTGAGATGGAGCTTCCCGCCGATGGTGATGGGCCCCGAGAGAGGCTGTGGCTCATCACTATCGACGACCTTGAGGCGACCTAACGCCTCCTCGATCGTCATCGTGGAGAGGTCCAGCAGAGATTCGATCGAGCGAGCGATCTGCCTGTACTTCTCAGGGACGCAGCGGAAGAGCTTCTCGACAGCTCTCTCCTCGTCGTAGGTGTCGTCGCCGTACTGCACCATTTTCTGCAAGAGAGTGTTGAGACGGAGAGCAAAGTCATCAACATCCTCACCTGGCTTGAAGGCCAGGTTCTCCCACTCCTTGCGGAGTGCCTGCAGTGTGGACTTGCGGGCGCGGTCGCTGCCGATGCGTGCCGCAGCGATGGCGTCCCAGGCCTCCTTGGCAGTCCGCTTTTGGGAAAGCGAGAACTGCATCTCGGGCGGGATTGCAGCGATGAGGGCATCCAGTGCCCGCCGATCCTCATCGTAGTCGACGTCACCGTACCGGACTGCCTCCCACATGTGCCGCACCTGGAGCCTCACCCTCATCACCGCGGCCTACTCGATGTATTTGGTTTTGGTGAGGGTAGGCCACCCACCGCCGGGACCAAAGTCCCTGACCACCGTCTGGACGCCGTGGTGACCATGGCGCCGGTCAGGGGAGAGAGAGCCGTGCTGCCTGCGAGGGCCACGTGCGGGCTCCGGGCTGCCGCCGGCACGCCCGCGCCCGTCTGGGTTCCCGTCGGCGGGCGCGCGGTCCCTTGGGCCGCCGCCGCCGCCGTGGAGGTGGGCTGCTGCCCACCGCTCTGCTCGCTCCCGTGCCCTTCCTCTTGCCAGCTCCTCAAGTTCCCTGTCGGCGGTGATGTCGCCGGCGATGGAGCCGTTGATGCTGCTGCGCAAGGTCTCAACCTCTACCTCCGCCGCACGTGCCGCATCTTCCGCCGCCTCCGCCTCCGCCCTGGCTGCCGCCAACTCCGCTGCCGCCAGTCTAGCCGCCCTCGCTGCTGCTGCAGCGGTCTGAGCCGTTGCTCGCCTGCGCTCTTCTGCTGCGGCTAGCTCGGCGTCTTGCTGACGCCGAGTGCTCGAGGCGACCAAACGCCGAGACTGAGCGTCGGACATGGCGCACCTCCGGGGGGCTGCTGCGTGGAGAGGGGGAAGGGAAAGGGGAAGGAGGAGCAACCGGTGCTGCTGCTGCTGCTGGCTGAGAGCTCAACCGAGCTTGGGAAGGGGTGGAACAAGAGATGTTTAGCCTACAGGAAAGTGTGGCTCTGATACCAGATGTTAGAATTTCAATGGTTACTCTCATTGAGAAGAGGATGGCACTCGAGATGGGGCGATTTTCTGGTTTTCTTCATTCACTAAACACAAAAGCCATGCCTACCCGAGGGAGGTTGGATACATATATATAGCCATAGCTGGCTGCTAGCCTATTGCTGCACCCTTCTAGTCTAAAATTCGAAATTTGAATGGGATGCTGTCCTAGAGGGCATCCAAACTGAATAAAGCATAAATGAGGCATAAAGGAGATGCTAACTGCTGTTGTCCTACTAACCGCAGCTGTCCTAGCAACTGAAAAATATGCTAAAGGGTAGATGCTGTCCTGAAAAAGGTGAAACTACCCAAAAGCAAAAAGAAGAATCACGACCAAGGACCACAAAGACTTATCCAACAATATAGATAACGAGAACCCAGTACTGTAACAGTAGTAGTATAGTAGATCCTTGCTGTGAAATTATCCTGTGACAAAACAATACATGCTAGAAAAATTGATCAATGTTTTAAAAAGGAGTAAGTGGTTTTATGCGGTCACTAAGGGTGCAAGCGGGCAGGCCCGCGAACCCAATTATAGTACAAATAAGCGGTTACCGCGTATTTGTTCTATTAGTGGCAGAAATGTAGTAGCAGCGACTGCAGCAAAGATCTGCTGCATTCTGCACTTGAGGGATTAGGATGCTCCCGAAGGCAACTTGACCCTGCGTACTGTGTTCAATGCCCGGAATTGTCTGAAGACATATTAAGAAATTCGTATGGCAATTAGAGCAAACTAATAAGGAAAGTAAGAGCCGAATTAAATCATAGGAGTAACGAAGCTCAACACCGTCGTGTGAACAAATTTAAGTTTTTTCAATGGAAATTAAATGAACACCATGATGGTAACGATTATGTTATATCATAATTCATACAGCAGAAACTTTCCATTCATAATAAAAACATTAAGCAGTGCTTTATATATGGGTAGAAATAAATATTAAGAGCAAACTAATTGCTCAGGAGGGATTTAGGGGTAACTCTTAATGTGAGCCATGTGATCAAATAAAAGTGATGGTCAGGATAGTAGTATCAACCTAATAGTTAATGCACCAATTCAAAACTCGTGCTTTTTATATGTTGAATGCTCAATTGCATATGGCCAATCTAAAGTTTGTTTGAAATCTTTATCAGATTGAATTTACCCTGCTACACAGTTGCCTTTACTTGCAATTTGTAAGTCTAGTACATCCATCAATCCCTGAATGCACACAAGCTGCATATCTGCATGTTCACCAAACTCTCTGGTGTCAAAACATCTTATGTTGACAGCTCCATTGAAAGGATGAACTATTTGAATCAATTCTTGACATTATGCAGAGTTTACTGGTATATCTTGAACATCATGTCATATGCATTTAACAAATTGCTCCCAACTACCCATTTCAGGCAGTATGCTCAGAGGTCTCGTGTTAGAAAGCTCCAGTACATTGCAGAGCTCGAGAGAAGAGTTCAAGCTTTACAGGTGACCTTATTGCAAGGAACTGTTTTAATGCTTTCTTGTACAAGTTCGCTTTGCCTTAATGTTTAAAAATGGTTGTTTCAAATGTTTGCAGACAGAGGGTGTAGAAGTTTCTGCTGAGATGGATTTTCTTGGTCAACAAAATATCATGTTAGATTTGGAGAATAAAGCCTTGAAACAACGGCTTGAGAGTCTATCTCAGGAACACCTAATTAAACGCTGTAAGTATGATATCTCCCTTCTATATTCTTTCACACGAGTAATTTTATTGCAATGCTTTCTTTTGCCAATCGATGTTTTTAGTTCTCTTTCTATTATATTAGAGTGAATTATGATGTTTTCTTCTGATTTTTTTAAGGCCTATTTGGTTTGGAAAAAAAAATAAATTTGTGCATGTGTAGTTAATGTTGTTTCCTCTCTCTCTCACGTATTGATTTTATTATCTTTCTGAGCATTCCCGTGTGACTAATCACAGAAAAAGAATCTATCTCATCTTACCAAAGAACTTAATAGAAGGGTACTCCACGCTTTAGTCATTCTCTTTGGTAATAATACTTTATATCTTATAACTTTCTAAATCTATGTGCTGGTCCTGCCGGATCAGAATGCACACTATGTAAATCGATGGAGGGAGTATGTGACAACCAAAAATCCTCTATGCCATCTTACAATCGGTGCATGTATCATATCAAAGGCTCATAACCTGAGCATGATGTTTCAACAGAAAATTACAATATTTCCACCGTAGCAAGAAACATTGAGATTATCTGGATATTTTCTTTTGAATGATAGTAAACCAGTTGCATTGTATTTCTTCATCAAGTTTTAATTTTGAAATTGTTCTGATTAAATGACTGATCATCTGAACTCCTTTCTACAGTTCAACAGGAGATGTTTGAACGGGAAATTGGCCGTCTCAGATCATTGTTTCAGCAACAGCAACAGCAGCAGCACATACCACAGCAGCAGGGTCCTACCCACAGTCGTAGTAACAGCAGAGACCTCGATTCGCAATTTGCAAACATGTCTCTAAAACACGGCGATCCCAACTCAGGGCGTGATGCTGTTCCAGGCCTTCGCATTTAGGATTCTTTTCCCCCAGCTTATGATTCTGTGAGTTTCACATAGCTTCGCTATCCCTGTCATACCACTATTTGTGGTCATTAGTTGCATCAGGAGGGGAGCAGCGACGATGAACCTGGAATCACATCCAATGATGAATAGAGCTGGAAAGGCTTAGTAACTATGGATCCAATCCTTATTTCATTCTGAATGTGCACCTGACGGTCATCCTCATCTCATATCCATTGTTTTGATGCTAGACCAGTCGGAGGTGTTTAGGGTCTATTTGCAGCTTGAAGCTTTTCTTGCTTCCTAGTCAGTTTGAAACAAGGTTCTAATTCATTCATTCAGTCTTTGTTTCATTTGTTATTTCAAATCCGCATTATTACACACCATGTGTTGCTTCTAATAGTTCGGCAGCCGGCACACAAGGACATGAGCAGAATGTGAGAAGTGTTGAGATTAATTGTCACGTCTTGGAGAACTGTATGCAGCACATCCAATAAAAGCTTAGTGCTGTTGAAGCATGTTGTAGTTCTCTCATGTCTTTGAACTGTGTATTGACTCCTGTAATACCAAGTTAATCGGAACGCAGTGTCATATCTGATAAGGCACGCCGTGTTCATATGAAAAATAAGCTGTTATATATCTTTTTGGGCCTGGAAGTATGCTATCACTTAATTTACTTTAGATTGTCCCCTTCTATCTGCTTGTATTCTGTGTCACGTTGGGTGATAATGTTAATCGCCGATCTACTATATTAATAGTATTGTGCGACATTTCGTCTAGATTGGTCCCATTTCACTGCTGACTTTTTTAAACTGCTCATGATTCAAGTTAAACATCAGTTAGATTATTTGAAACATCTGTGGTTTGATGAAGTTTTTCGCATATCGGAGTAGAATGCTTAGTTCAAATTAACTGAATTTAGAACCACAGAACAAAAGAGAGAGAAATGATCTAAGCTGCAACTATTGGTTGTTCCAGCTATTGGTATAAAACCTTGAACTTCAAATACTAGCAAATGGTTGTTGCTATGAACGCAAACTAGTATTAAGATAATAAATAAAAATTATACTGGAGACAGTGAAACAATAGGTTCTTGGCAGTCCTGTCGCTTTTATCCGTAGTTGATTTTAATTCAATGTTCATTTGTAAAAAAAATGTTATCCAGGCAACATACATCGCTAAACAGGATAAATGACCGAGATGTCCATTGACCATGAAAACTGAAGTATGAATGCAAGTCCCGTTGTGTTATAATAGCATTTCTTACAATGGATACAGGGAGCATTCATATCAAATAGACCAACTAATTGGTCGATTACATAGAAAATGTCTGGGCAAATTGTTGCCATGCAGCGAAGACCACCCAGAAGCTACTTCTTTTTGTTCTGATCGATGTTCATGCCTGTAGGATTGTTCTGCCGAAATTGAGTCACTGCAGTGTCAAATGTCCCCCTTACATGCTGGCACATCACCATCAAATCCTGCAAAGAGTCTTTCAGAACATCCTTTGCTGGGTCTCCTGCCAACATATACATCATACATCAGGAAGGCATCAAAGATCAAACATTTGTCGAAGGCAATGGTGCAGAAGAGTTTTAAATTGTAAAATGACAGGGAAGAACAATAGCCATCCCTTCGATATTTGGAATATCTGCTAATAATTTGGAGGGAAACTACTAATACAACAACATTATTCATTAATAAGATTAGATGTGCTACACATTCAACCATAAGAACAGAAGCTGTACTATTTAGTTATAATTGCTCTCCACAATAATATAATAAATATGTACACACCAGCTGATACACATGACTGAGTAGTCAAAAAAAGAAAAAAAAAACTGTTTGGAATTCTTGCAGCTTCATGCGATGAATATATATTCCATTATACAAAGAAAGTGAATATTGATATAATCATATAAGGCCCATTCAATATGCATTGACAATCAAAAGAAATGGGACAATTTTGATCACCCACTATATGATAGTACCTGTAGTCTGAACTCTTATGTTGACTTTGTTGTCAGCAGGATGAGGGATACTGTATCCACAGAATGCTACCCTTGGGCTGTAACAACATAAAGAAGAGATAATTACAATGAGAAGATCTTATACATCAGGTTTATACCCAATTCATTGAAAAACACAAGTTAATTTTGAAGATTGCAATGATTACTATCGTTGTCTGAAGCCTGAACCATTACCTAAAACCTTATTTACTATTTTACTTATTGAGAGCTGATCCAACTACACATAATGCAATACCTAATTAACATTCCAAGTTGTTATTTGTTAAATATGCATGACCAGCAGATATTATATCATTTCCTATGGTACCTCAGGAGTTGTTGTTTGCTGCTATTATTATCAAATCAACAAGGAACATGAACTGTTGCATGCCAAAGATTAAGCTATCAATCACCATCATACACCAGAAAATATGCCTAGTTATGATAAACCATGAGAAATATGTTTAATTTACTGATGATAGCCTCTAAGAAACATCATTTCATACAAAAACATATCAGGGATGCCCCAAAGAACTAAGTTTCCTAATCAGTCAAAACTCACAAGCTGCCACAAAACATATCCACGGAATGCTACCCTTGGGCTGTAGCAACATAAAGAAGGGACAGTCACAAAGAGAAGTTCTTATACATCAAGGCTTACTCAATTCATAGAAAAACTCAAGTTGATTTTGAAAACAGCAATGATTACTATAGTTGTCTTAAAAAAAAAACTTATTTACTTATTGAGAGCTGATCCAACTATACATAAATCAGTACCTCCTTAACATTCCAAGTTGTTATTTGTTAAATACACAGGAGCAACAGATATCATATCATTTCCTAGGAAGCCCAGGAGTTGCTTGCCTGCTGCCATTATTATCAAATCAGTAAGGAACATGAATTATTGCATGCGAAAGCTTAGCTATCAGTCACCATCATACAAGGGAAAATATGCCCAAGTTATAATAAACCACGAATAACTTATTTTACTTCCTGAGCTATCTCTAAGACACAGTGAAATACCATTTCATACGATTTTGCTAATGAGTCGCATGCACCCAGATTTTTGCCATGGATTATTTGATCAATGCTAAAATATGATTTCTCAAAAAAAAAAAATCTTCTACTGCATTGTTTAGACCACTTGTTCTAAGCTATTTATGAAGTTTATTTTTCAAAATATTAACTTATTGCATTAATCAAGCAAACAATCCACGTCAATAATCCGCTCAAAAAACTGTCTCCAACAGGACCTAAAACGGATCAGCAATTCCCCAAAGAAGAATCGATTTTCCTAACCAGTCACAAGCAGCCACAAATATTGGCGAGAACAAATAGTTCTTTACGTCTATTTTGTGTTATATTAATTAAGTTGTAGTTGCGAGGGAATACAAGCAACTCAACATATAATTCTGCACTCATAGGAGGTAATTCTTATTCTAGTTCTGAGTGTTCCAATCTGGATTTAAACTAAACAATGGTGTGGATTTTTGGTTATTACATTACACAAACCCCAGTTGCTCCAATCTAACAACTCAGCAACCGCATCAAAATATCTAAATTTCTACAGTACGAACAACTTCGACTGCACTTCAAGTGGCAACCACAATCTCTTGATGTCAACACCACAAAATCTAAAAGAGTCTTGCTTGGTTAACACAAACACATCTATTAAAGGAGGAACTTGTACGCACTCCTGATTAAGAACAAATCTAACGGAGTTGGCGAGCGTGTGATCCTCCTCCACGATGGAGAACGTCGAGGCCGTCGAGTCCGTCACCGACCCATGCTCCATGATGGCTTCTCCTTGCCTACAAGAAGCAACCAAAAAAAAAAAGAAGGTTCATGAGAGCTAATCCAATCCAAGGAAGCCCTTCACCAAGAAACCAGGACAAGAGGCTAGCGCTAGATTTCGATAAAAAAGAGGATGGATCCCCCACCGGTGGGTGCCGCACTGCGCCGGCGGGTCGGTGGCGGCGCCGGTGGTTTGGGGAGGGAAAGAAGCGGAGGGGAAGGAGGGAGGGGAAGGAGCGATCTGGGGAAGGGATGGAGTGGGCTCGGATCTGGGCCGTTCGATTGTAGGGTGATAAATATGAGCCGTTTGATTTGTAAGATGTAATAGTGTAAGAACGAGAGATGAGGTGGTGAGCGTGCAGAGCCCTCGCAGAACCCTCACTCTCTCATGCCGCAATCACCATGAGCGCCGCCACCCCCGACTCCGCCGCCGCCGCCAAGCGCCCCATCGACCCCTCCCACGCCGACCCGTCGCCGGCGGCGAAGCTCCAGAGGTCGTCCCCGCCGGATCCCTCGCCGCCGGCTGAGGCGCAGGGCGACGCCACTGACGGCGGCGGCGAAGTGGCTGGGGTGAGAAGCGGGGAGATGGCCGGCGCGCGGAACCCTCAGGCGCAGCGGTACCTGGTCGCCGTGGAGTACGTCGGCACCCGGTTCTCCGGCTCCCAGCAGCAGCTCAACCAGCGCACCGTCGTCGGCGTCCTCGAGGTGAAATGCTTCTAATCTGAGCTGTGGATTCGAAATGGCGACCGTAATCTGCACTGCTACGGATGTCCCTGGTACTAGGTAGCTACACAAATTTTCTGAAATCGGTAGGGGCTTGGGGCAGATTTACGAAGGATGAAAGTCCATGAGAATATGAAGCATGTATACTCGTCTTTTGCTGGTCTAACTGAATCGTTACACTTACGCGGATGGCCTGCTAAAGTTTTAGAAATTTTTTTTTTGCATCAGGAGATTTGACTTATTTGTTGATGACTAGTACCCAATCCGTACTGCAATTTGAGGTTAATCATTCCCAAATAGCAAGTACATTCAGTAGTAACTGATATATATGCCTGTCCTTGGGTAAGCCCTTGGATCTAACATATGTTTGGAATGCATAGGACTAATTTGTGAAAGTAAAATTGGAGCCACGTTATTTTTGACCTCTCGGGTTTTGAGCTAGCTAGTAGCTTCGCTTCTGTTTTGCTCTATAATGGATGAAGTTAGACTCAGTGCAACAGTAGGAAATTCTATGACATTTGTAAATCTACACTTGTCATGTTATATGATCCTATACATAAGAACAACTGGGTGATGCTTGGTTTTAGTCTTGTAATGGGCCCAAGTGTAGTAGTCAGGATGCAAATGGACCTCATGTGCTCTGGTGATTTGTCAGCTTTGGGTTATCAAGTGGGTGGTAAATGGCAGGGGAAACGTTGTGCAGAGTACGTCATGACTGTGGCGACACTTTTAACTTTGGTGTTCTGGAGCCGTTCGTTATGAAACCAAAATTTCCTAACAAGCCTCAACCATAATATTGATACAATCAAAACATTGGCAACATTTTGCTTTAAATAAAAGAAGGCATTGTTATTTTCTTCCGTTTCTGAAGTGTGATCAAAGTTAAGCCGGTGAAAGACTATGTCTTTTATAGCTTAGCAACTTTTAGTGGTTTGTATGCTGAGGGACACTAAAGCGAGCAACAACAGAAATATACCCTTGAAGAATTTCCAGGGTGCAGGAGTTACAGGTAGATAACACTTGCTGCTTTTTAAGAGCACTTGCACTGATTGACCACTTTGTCACAACTCACAAATGAATCAAATATTTTCCTTGGAAGTCAAATAGATACCTTGAATAAAAGTATGAGTTTGTGCTATCCAGGGTCTCTAGTGAACTAGAAGATATACTCCCTCCGTTTCACAATGTAAGATCTTTTGACTTTTTCCAAAGTTAAACTTCTTTAAGTATGACTAAGTTTATAGAGAAAAATAACAACACTTTCAACATAAAACAAATACAATATCAAAATATTGTATTTAATGAAACTAGTTTTGTGTTGTAAATATTGTTACATTTTTCTATAAACTTGGTCAAAATTAAAGAAGTTTGACTTTGAAGAAAAAGTCAAAACATCTTAACATTGTGAAATGGAGGGAGTATTAGGATTAGTGTTGTTATCCTGCATCTTAAATTGTTTGCGTTTAGTCTCCTTTGTGTGTTATCTATTTGAGATATTGGCCTTTTGGCTTACAGTGGCAATGCATCAGTTACTTTTCCTACATCTTTCACATGGTATTAGAGCTGAATTCTAAACCGTTGAATGATCGTCCAACAGCAACCCACGGCTACTAGGAGCTGTAGCTCCCACGGTAGTACCAAATCTGTTGCTTTTTCTGATCTGTTTCTTGTCATGAAAATCACTTTGAGATCTGTAGTGGAGGCTACATGGCATTGTTTTCCCCAAGTCTGTGGCTATCAACAGATTTGTGACCTGGCGTTGCTGCCATAATCAGCAGTGTGTTTGTGTTGGCTCTGCTTGGGGTTTAGCATCTTAGGTGTTAGCTCTGATACCTTGTGAGAGATTTAGAGACTTGGCTGTTGCGTTACATTGTAGCCCAGTAGGCCAACATGTCTATGTAAAGGGGGAATTGATATCTTGACATTCCACAAAATAAATTGGCTTCGATTGTTTGCAATCCTGGCCCACATGCCATTGACTCAGTTCCGCATGTCATTGTCACAGTCTCACAGCGTAACAAGTAACAACATAATCAAAGTGGCAAATCACCAATTTTTACACACAAGGGATTAAAGTAGACCAGCATGTCAGTGTTAGCAAAAGGAACATAGGTTTGGAGCTAGTTCTTTATTTCCATTTGCCACACTCTTAACATGGCTGGTTGGGATACATATATCAACTAGTGGCTTACACCATAAGGCAAAGCAAATAGCTTACATCCTAAGGTAGCTACTAGTGGGCTTACATCCTAAGGAAACTACTAGTGGCTTACATCCTAAGGCAGCTAACTATTATTCCAAAATAGATGTTAAAACATATGGTAAAAACAAGACTTAATCTGTCATTATCCCCCTAAGTCTTGTGTGGCACCTTCTGGGGAATTTGAACCATTCCAATCCTGGCGCGAAGCTCTTGGAACTTGACCCGCCCAAGAGACTTGGTGAGAAGGTCAGCGAGCTGATCCTGGGTGTTGATGTAGCTGGCCTTGATGCTCCCCTCGTCCAAGCAGCTCCGAATGAAATGGTACTTGATGCGGATGTGCTTGCTGCGCTCATGGAAGACGGGATTCTTCGCCAAGGCCAACCTTCCAGATGAGCGACTTGGGCCTTCTCTCCTTCTACCTGGGGATCTCCCTTCGTCAGACCGCCTACGCCAAGCGCATCGTCGAGTTGGGTGGGCTCACCGGCTGCAACCCAGCCTACACTCTCATGGAGGAAAGGCTGAAGCTGAGCCGTGACAGCACGGCCAAGGAGGTTGATGCCACGCAGTACCGGCGCATTGTGGGCAGCCTTCGCTACCTCGTTCACACGCGGCCGGACTTGGCGTTTGCTGTTGGCTATGTTAGCCGGTTCATGCAGCGACCGATGACAGAGCACCAGCGGGCTGCCAAGAGGATCCGCCGTTACGTCGAGGGCACCAGTGACTACGGCGATGTAAGCCACTAGTAGTTTCCTTAGGATGTAAGCCACTAGTAGCTACCTTAGGATGTAAGCTATTTGCTTTGTCTTATGGTGTAAGCCACTAGTCTATATATGTATCCCAACCAGCCATGTTAGAGTGTGGCAAATGGAAATAAAGAACTAGCTCCAAACCTGTGTTCCTTTTGCTAACTGTCAGGGCCACCAGCCATAATTTTACTTTAATAACATGCCAGTTTCGCCTACATCTTGTGTTTCAGTCGTAGACTCGTAGTAGCAGAGCAATTTACAGAACAACATTTAGGGAGTTGCCTATTGGCTGTTGCAGTGAGACAAATGGATTATTTCTATGATTCCAGGCTTTCTTTTAATTCAGATGATCGGACTGCAAGATGAAATAATCTGCCTTTGTCTAGGTGGTTGTACACAGATTTAATTAAGGTCTAGTATTTAAGACAAAGGAATGGCCCAGTATTTTTCTCCTAGAAATGGAAATATACATTTTTAGTTTTGTTTGTTAGGATCATATTGAAGGCAAGTGGCTACTAAAGAACGGATGCTGAATTGGCTGCAGTTAAATAATATGAACTCTAGTGATTTTTCACAAAGAAAATATGTGACATCAAGATTAGTTCCATACTCTTGTTTTCGCTTGGTCTCCTTTGTGTCCAATGTATTCTAGATATGCCTTTTGGCCTACAATAGCAATGCATCAGTTACGTTTCCTACATAGTTACATGGTATCAGAGCTGAAATCCTAAACCAATGAATGTTTATCCAGCACCAATCCCCTGCTGCTAGGAGCTGTAGCTCTCGGGGCAGTACCTAATCCGCTGCTGATCTGTTTCTAGTCATGAAAAGCACTGTGATCTGTAAGTGCTTGCTGCATGCCATGGTTTTGCCCAATTCTATGGCCATCGTTGGATTCGTGACCTGACAGTGATGCAATAATCAGTGATGGATTTGTGTTGGCTCTACTTGGGGTTGAGGATCTTAGCTGTTAGCTCTGATACCATGTTAACTGTTTAGAGACTTGGCTGATGCATTACTTTTGGAAACCATGTAAAGAGTACATGTGTACACATAAGAGACTAAAGCAAACCAATGTGTTACTAACCCTAATTTATTTTGTAGTAGCATGCACGTCTCATTTGCATGGGGAATTGCCTATAGGCTGTTCCAGCAGTACAGATGGATTACTTTTGTGATTCCTGGGTTTCTTTTAAAGTTGAGTTGATAGGGCACTGGCAATATTTTGCACATGACCAAACAGCCCCTTGTTATTTTCTCCCGTTCCTGAAGGGTGATCAAAGTTAAGCCGGTGAAAGACTAATGTCTTTTTTAGAGGTTAGCAGCTTTTAGTGGTTTATGAATACCATGCTGAGAGACACTGGAGTGAACAATAATAGAAATATGTCCTTTAAATATTGTGAGGGTGCAGCATGAAATTGCTGCTTCTTAAGAGCACTTGCACTGGTTTGCCACTTTTACCACAACTCATAAGGAATCAAATGTTTCCCTTGGAAATCAAATAGACACCTTCAAGTATGAGTTTGTGCCATCCAGGAGCTCTGGCAAGTGGCAAACCCGAAGAGCCTTATGTTGTATCATGTGTTAATTATATATGAGGATCAGTCCTGTACTTCCAAGTTATTTTCTTTTAGTTTCCTTTGTATCTATGTGTTCTTGTTGGCCTTGTGGCCTACAATAGCAATGCATTGGCTATGTTTCCTATGTCCACCATTTGGTATTAGAGCTGAAATCCTAAACCTTTGATTGTTTGTCCACACCAATCCACTGCTGCTAGGAGTTTTAGCTCCAATGGCAGTACCTAATCTGGTACTGATCTGTTTCTTTTCATGAAAAGAACTTTGTGATCTGCATGCCATGGTATTCCCCAAGTCTGTCGCCTTCAACGGATTTGTGACTTGACATTAATGCCATAATCAGCAGTATGTTTGTGTTGGCTCTGATTGGGGTTTAGGATGTTAGTTGTTAGCTCTGATACCAATTGTTGGACCTAGAGACTTGGCTGACGCATTACTATTGGAGCCCAACATGTCTATGTAAAGGGTACATGCTACAACATCAGAAACTAAAGAAAACCAATGTGTCAGTGTCGCTAATCCTAATTTACCTTTTATCACATGCACATTCCACCTACATGGATGCGTTTGAGTTCTAGCTAGCAGAGCAATTTACAGAACAACATCTGCGGTAGTTGCCTATATGCTGTTCACTAGATGGACAGATGGATTAGTTTTGTCATTCCAGGCTTTCTTTTAGTTGAGAAGATAGAATTGCAAGATGAAATAAACTACCTTTTGTTTTTTTCTTGAGATAAACATAAACTACCTTTGTTGCTGTACACACTACACAAAGGTTTAATGTTGTTCTAGTATTTAAGATGGCTTAGTATTTTGTCCTAACAATGAAAATATACATGTTCAGTTTCTTTTTGTTAGGATCATATTGAAGTCAAGTGACTACTGAAGAATGGATGCTGACTTGGCTGCTGTTGAATAATATGAAATCTAGTTTTCTTATAAAAATATGCGATATCAGGATTAGTTCCATATTCCCATGTTGTTTACCCTTAGTCTCCTATGTGTCCTATGTATTCTAGATATTGGCCTTTTGTCCTACAATAGCAATGCATCAGTTATGTTTCCTGGATCATTAAATCATTGAATGTTTATCTAGCACCAATCTGCTGCTGATCTGTTTGTAGTCATGAAAAGCACTTTATGATCTGAAAGTGCTGGCTGTATGCCATGGTTTTCCCCATTCTATGGTTATTATTGCAATCGTGACTTAATAGTGATGCAATAATCAGTAGTGGATTCGTGTTGGCTCTACTTCGGGTTTAGGATCATAGTTATTAGCTCTGATACCATGTTATTGATTTAGAAACTTGGCTGATGCATTACTTTTGGAGACCAACATGTCGATGTAAAGGGTACATGTGTACACATAAGAGGCTAAAGCAGACCAATGTGTCACTAACCCTAATCTATTTTGAATAACATGCATGTTTTATCTGCATGGATGTGTTTCAGTCCTGGGTAGCAGAGCATTTTACAGAACAGCACATGGGGATTGGCTAATACAAAATTACAAATGGATTACTTTGTCATTTCAGTCTTTCTTTGTATAGGACTCTAGGATATTTACGGAAGGATTTAATTACAGTTATTAAGATCAAGTGACCCAGTATTTTTTGTCCTAGCTGCAACAACATACATGTTTTGTTTTGTTTGTTAGTATCAGATTGAAGGCAAGTGGCTGCTGAAAAATGGATGTTGACTTGTTGACTGCAGTTGAATAATACGAAGTCCAGTGCTTTGTTAAAAGATAATATTATCATAAACATTGTCATTTGCAAAATGCTCCTCTTATTGTTGGAATGACTAGTCAAATACCACTTGATAGATTACTTCTACAGCCTCAACTTATTACTAGTTGTGAAATGTTAATTGATGCTAAATGTAGTTCACACGTCACACCCATGCTTTTGAATTATTTCAGGAGGCATTTCACAAATTCATTGGTCAGCCAGTCTCAATCTTCTGTTCTAGTCGAACGGTATGTGAACTTGTTTTATTGCAATTTCTTCTTTTTCCTTCTAGGTCAGTATTTGCCTTCAGTACAGCATGTTTTCTTTTACTATTTGAATATCCATTATCTTGTGATAGAAATTACTTGTGGTCTCTTGCTGACTGTCACTAGTGAGTTTTTTACTACGTAAACATGGATACCTGGTATAGTTGTACCAACAATCGATTATGTAATATGTATGTCAGACTGGAGGAATTTTGGATCAATATTGCATAGCATAATAGATGTAAATAGTGGTTAAGATAGAATAGAATTACCAGGATCAATCCAGGTTATGGTCATAGAAGTATGATCAAATTAGTGGAGAGGTTATGCCTTCTATTAAATCAATGAATTTATTTCTCACATCTTTGCAACATGCTATGATACTCTTAGTTTCCTGCAATGTTATGGCATACTCATATGTATTGATTAGTGAATGACTTATATTCTGGTTCAGGACACAGGTGTTCATGCTTTATCAAATGTTTGTCATGTTGACGTGGAGCGGATAAGTAAAAGAAAGCCTGGTGAAATGGTATGTGTCCACAAACTTTCTTTCCTTACTGGGTTTACTCCCAATACTTTTTTTCTGCATTTTTTGGTACTCAAAAACTTATTTTGAGTCTTCAAATGCAACTTTGACCCCCCCCCCCCCAGTCTTCTATTGGAATATATTTTTAAAACCCATTAGAATTATAATATTATGAAAGTATTTTTTTGAGACAACTCTACATTATGATTTGTGTATATTCTAAATCTATATTGATTCTCAAATGTTAGGTGGCCCTTGGATGCTTATCTAAAACAAGCACATATGTGACTGGACTACATGATAATTTAGGTTGACTGCTGTAACATCCATGTTAGAATCTCACTATATGCCCCCAAACCGATTTCATAAATGAACTGTTTTTCCCTCTTGACTTGTACCTCTTTATTTGTGTAAACAAAAATATGTTATGTAGAACATCTGTAGCCCTGATGACCTTCTTGTCCCCATTTGCAGTTGCCACCTCATGAGCCTGGAGTTGTAAAACGTGCAGTGAACCATTTTCTACAGGCAAGTTTTTGACCCAATCTTGTTATAGTTTCATTCACCTACAAATTGTCAGTCCACTTTCTCTATAGAAGTTATCATACTGTACCTTCGTTCTTTGTTTTGGTGATGGCACACATTCATATGGTTGATTTGCTTCTCAGTAATTTGTCTATGTACTTTACATCTTTACCCGTTTATTGATGGTGTTATTTCCTTATCTGCCATTGTATATTTATTTTTGCTTCACCATTTTCCTCGCAGAAGAATGAAGGTGACATAATGGTGACTGATGTCCGTTGTGTTGCACCAGACTTCCATGCTAGATACAAAGCCCTAGAGCGCACGTAGGTAGCAAAATATACAATACAATAAAGGGATTTTCTCATTTGCTCTTGTTGTTATACTTGTTCCATTCTTATGTCCAAATTATTTTATCACAAGCAGCAATAACCCAAAATATTAACATGCTGTAGTTTTTTTGAAGTAAATGAGAGAAAAATGAAGCCTGCTTAAAGACCAGCCTTTCTGAAATATTGGAAATGCTTATATTTTTACTTATGTTCTTGAAGGTACCACTATCGTTTGCTTTCTGGATCTGAGCCACTATCAGTTTTTGAGAAAACCTCTGCTTGGCACATACCCGAGGATTTAAATGTACAGGCAATGAAGGTGAAGTTTTCTTCCATCATTATTTCCTGATACAAAAATTATATTACTGGGTTTACTGATGATTCATGTTCAGAAAGCGTGCAGCATACTTGTTGGGCATCATGATTTCAGTTCATTTCGAGCAACTGGATGTCAGGTGGTGTACTTACTTCTTAACTGCTACTCATTTAAACAGAGCTTTTTGAAGAAATGCAAGTATAGTAAGTCAGGAGATAATCATAGAGTTGGAGCATTACATTTGGACAGTTGAACACAGATTTCCCTACCATAAGTGCATTTAATTTTTCCCCTGCAATTTGATCGAGAACAAAGTGGACTCTGCAGAATGCAAACTATGAATCAAGTTAATTTAATTATTTGCTGAACTATATAACCCATATTTAGAATTTTATAATTGATACTTTAACGGAAACAATAAACATTTTTCCTGTTTTCTAGCGTTTTTTGGATTTTAGCGTCCACCTTGTTTACATGAAATTTGATTTTCTCTTGGCAATTATTGTTTACAGGCAAACTCTCCCATGAGAACTTTGGATGAGCTTAGTGTTACAGAAGTATTTCCTTCCATGTTTTTTCCTTCAAGCATGGAGCGATCAGAGATGGAGTCATTAGATGGGCATCTTGTTTATTCAAGAACGTCAGTTGTGGAATCTTCTGGAAAAGGATCTGATGCTTCTAGTACAAGTGAGCAATCAAGATTTGAGAATGGAGAAGAATTTGGAAAGAGGCTAAGGCATCGTTGCTTCGTTGTTACTGCACGGGCACGTTCATTTCTTTACCACCAGGTTAATTCATCTTCCATGAAGGCTAACTTCAGAGCCTAGGGATTTACCTGGTTGATTGCTGACTTGCTAAATCATTTTTTGACTGCCTGTGTGGGTGCCCTTGATTGATTGCAAGTTACTCTAATGATGTTCGGTTCTTAATTCCCATAGTGTTAATTAAGAACATATTTCGTGGTAATTTGGGAAGTACTTGTGTTTTGGAGCGGAGTTCAACGCAATGTTCCTGGGAAATAAAAAAAAAGTGTCTATTTCTCTCTTTTATCTTCAAAGTTCAAACTGTTCATGTTGTGGAGCCTTAAACCTCTGAAAAATGTTTTGATATTAGCTGTAACGTTAGGCATCATCCACTTTAACTCTATTTTCTTGTTGGTTGTAGATAAATGTGTTTGAGCAATGAGCATGTAAGCATTTGCTATTACTAGGCAACTTTATGTCACCATTGTTGGCTTGTTGCCATTAATTGATTATTGGATGATGCTACCCTTCCTCTTCTTTTTGGTCATTTGGTATGTTTTTTATGTCTTCTCTGATGGTGCAGGTAAGGTTAATGGTTGGTCTTCTAAAATCTGTTGGTACTGGAGATCTAACAACTGAAGATGGTCTGTTTTGATTCCTTTAATAAAATTTTCACTGAGTATCTTTTGTGTTTTGCCTTTTGCTCCATAGATTGTGAAATGATGTGAACGTTTATGGTCTTTGATGCAGTTGAGAGAATTCTGAATTTAAAGGCAGTGACTGCGGCACCTCCTATGGCACCTGCTTGTGGTCTCTACCTTGCCAACGTGAAATATGACCTGAGCGTTTGAAGGCAGATTTCTGAAATGACCACAAGTTATGTCATGTTTTGTCTTTCAGAGGTATGTCTAATGTACTAGTAGCTTTTTATGACTCGTACTGTTGTATGTCTGTATAATCTCTACTCACTGCATTTTGATTCAGAATTATTTGCCATGACACAGCAAGCTATGATCTCTATTGAGTCTATTCAAACACTGCCCAGTTTTATCAGTAATTATGCGCTGTTGCACACCACATCAAGATTTTGGCATTGCATGATCCTTGTGTTGATCTTTCTATGTATTGCAGTATTGGTAATTTGAGCTTCTCTGAGGTACATCTGTTCAGTTAGTTCAGGTCTTCAGTCTAACAGTGGATATCCTGGCAGTACTTTTCTCTTTGGTGAACCACTAATTAGAAATGGTTAAATAAAATACACGGTCTGACAAGCTAACTGTTGACCCAGTGCTTCCACCTGGGTCAATGGTCGATCCAGGGTGTGATAAGTGATAACACTACCTACAAGCTACAGTAGTGTTCCTATGTGCTGCAATGGGAATTAGTTTCTTTGTATTGGAGTGTATTGAATAATTTTTTAACTAACATGACTTTTGAATTTGGCCAAATCAGTGATCCATAGTGAGGATAAAGGGTGCACGTGTTGGTCTGGAATTTTATGTGATGGGCTGTGGTAGGAGAGGTTTGGTGTGGGACCAAATTAGAACTAACCGTCGACTGCCAGCCAAATAAATATGAATCTTTTGGTGATCTATAGTTGATAGTGGTACTTGGGAAATTGGATTTATCCCTCCTTGGTTCTTTCTTGTCACCTACTGGCTCTGTAATCTAATTAACTGTCATCAACTACTTGTAAAAGGTGTTGTATTGATTGTGTTTCCTTTAAATTTGTCAATTTTTCTAAGTAGTTCTCTTCTTTAGCTAATTACATTGAGTTTGAGACCTTTACTTAAGTTAGAAATCAGGATGTTTTTCCAGTTATGAACTTATGTTAAACAGCATGTGAGAAGTAATACCTTTTCTTCCTTTCCAGGCCCATGTGTTTGAATTATTGAAATACTGAGTAGAGAGGTCCAGACGCACCTTGGAAAGGAAAATGCTTTCTCATGGTCCGAATTTTGTGCAAATCTGGAAAATTTTCCCCGATATTTATAAGATACTTTTGTGCACATGATGGAAGGACATGTATTTCCATGTTCTCATTAGTTTCGACTCCTATGTATTCAGATTATCAGATGTCAAGTCGCATAACATTCTCTATTGAATGTATGCACAAAGTTCTAGATCCTAGGACAAATTAAACTGTATATGTAAACTAGAGTGGCAGCTGACCCTTCCTTGATTATGCCTTATATTGTTTCATCTTCATTTCACACAGCACATACATTATGCAAACTGCATTGCATGGAATACATTTCACCTTCAATTCATACATTTGATCTGAATGGCTTTAGTACAATCTGCATCATTGATTTGCTTTCTTGATCAGTTTGCTTTATCCCATCATCCCATGCCCCACGAAACCATTACACATTTGCACTCGTCATTCATGTGCATCCTCCTTTGCGGCTTGATCTGATGTAATGCCCGAAAGAATGCTTTCATCTTTGGACCTTTATTTGTGACGTGCTGATGAAAGTTTGCTCTGTAAAGAGAGAACAAGGGCACTCTCCCTTGGATGTAAATTTTATGCTTGACATGAAGAGCTATGATGATCTGTGAATCTATCTGGCTATGCCTTTGGGAGGCAACGGTACAATGTAAATCCACAAGTTTCTATTCTGTCTCAGCTAGAGATTGTCATTTGTGCAGATGGTAGGATTGCTGCATTGGACAGCATGACCATGTCTAGAGCCTACGCTTGTGCTGGCTGCCCACTTCTTTGCAGTCCCAATTCAAAGGTTGCAATGATAGATTGATTCCGTCATCATCTTTTCCTTTCATTTCCTTTGTGGTCGTATGCATCAAAACATTATCAGCTTAGAGAAACGGACATTTGGTTGTTGGTTGAGAGCTAGGTTGTTGCTCTTCTCTGCATGCCTTTTCTTTTGCCTACTTATGTACACTTTGTTCTTTACAAAGCCAGATTAACTTGTCAGCAGTTTCAATCTACACGTCAAATGTGGTTTCTCTAACAGTTCTATCCCAACATTTTCCATGCTATTCAACATGAAAATATGTTGCCTCCGTTTCAATAAGTTCATATTTTATCCATTCCGTATGTATCAATACAAAACCAAAAAACTACTATACCCCTATTTTTTCTATTTTATTGAATACAACTGTAATTATTTCTCTTTTTATTTACTCTCAAAACAGTTATCCTATATTTTCATAAACTCCGATGTAATGATTGCTTGAAAATGAACTTATTTTGAGACAAATAGAAGGAGTAAAAAATAATTTTATTTTGGGATAGGATTTTGAGACGAATGGAGCACCATCTTTAGACCAGAAAATGGATAGCCAAATGAGTTGCTGATGAGCACAGGCATCCATAGTCCATAGATGATTGTCATCCATGGATGATCGTCATATACAATTTTCAAGGGATACTTTTCTAAAGTAACTTTTTAACGTTGTACTTAAATAGCTATCATAAAAATCAGATAATCCATCAATTCCAGCTATCTCAAATACAGTATATCAAATCTAGGATATTTACTTTTAAAAAATGGATAATCAAAATGTGTTAAGTTGCAGAAGAACACAGGCATCCATGGATGATTGTCATCTTGTCAGAATGGCACCAACCAAAGGAGGCAAAGGCGAGTCGGCAGAGCCTTGACGTCTGTGCAAACCTGTCAAGCAAGTGGCCGGTAAAACAACTACGACCAGGCATTTGCCTGAGCAAAAGGGGGCTAGATTGATACGGATTAAAGGAGCACGAATCTTTAAACAAAATCAAAGTGGACCGAAGCGGTCTCCCATTGGCGCATCTACCGGGGTCCCACCCCCTCATCCCTGAAAGCGCCTACCGCCAAGTACGCTTTCCTTGCAAAGTCCAGCATAGTAGTGTAAGCTTTCATTCAAAAGGAAAATGAAATTCAGGAATGTGTTGGCTGGCTGTACCTTGTAATCAGTTTAAGCTTTGGTAGTGCAAAATGATTTGGTGCCACAAAACATAGTACATATTTAGTTATTCATTACAAGAAAAATGAACACGCACAAGACGTATACGCACATATTCACGAGTGTGCTCACTTTAACGCACACTTATTAAGAGAGAGAAATGGAAACATGTTTTTAAAGTACTAAATTAAATTGTTGATCGAAACCTAAACAATTATCTTAATACTCATTAGTTGTATGTATGTATATAGTTAATTGGTTTTGTCCATAGAGGATGAGTTAATTCATCCTTTATCTTGGTGACAAAATAAGTGTCTTGGATTTTTATATAGAGGGAGTAATAACAAATCTCTTCATTGATTTCCTATTAAAAGCACTTCCGTGTCGGATATCGATTACACTAGTAGAGTCTGAATGTGTGGGAGTGGTAAAATATTATCATGTCATAGCAATTGTAGGGACGAATCCACTTTGAATTTTCTAAATGTAAACTTCAGGAATGAAAAGAAAAGGTCAGTGTTTAAGTCCACCATGACTTAGTTTTTTAATCCCTAATCAAGTGTCAATGTATGTGTTTGTTTTAAGCAAAGTAGTGATGGGGGTGTATACAGTAGTTTGCAGATCACTAACAGGGATTGCTCAATAACAAATGGCAGTGGAGGACTTGTCAAGAAAGGGAGTTTGTTCACAAGGCTTCCAGCGCAGACTGCACCGAATCATTTATTTCATTTTCCCATTATTGGTATCCATCCGGCCTTGTAGCCTTCATGGTTACGTGTAACCTACCCAGGATCATGCCTGAAAAAAGGGGTGGTAATTTGATTTATTTCGGTTCTAGCTTTTCTATTCTCCAAAATATGGCCGAATTGAACTTGTCAAATGGTGAGCTTGCATGATTTTGTGGATTGTAGGAAGTTTGAAGAAATTAACCAATTTGGCAAGGTGTGCGACAGGCTTGGTTTTAGTGAGGTAGAGTCAACAGTGGTCAATTTTTGCTTTTGACTGTGCTTGACTTGGTACATATATATTGACCATCAGGAGGTCAAGCTACCAGTTGTACTATACGATTTTGTTTTCCTGAGCTAAGCCTACCAATTATATATACTAGTAATAAGATTACAAAATGAACTATGGCATATATTTCTCTGAAGTTTTAGATATAGTCAACCACTTTAATAAAATATTAATTTGGCATAATTTAGTGGATTATTTCGAAATAAAGTTTGTAAACAGTAAAATTACCAATACGAACTTGATCTGACATAAAACCACTTGGTTAATTTGCTAATTAAGGGCAAATTCCAGTTGTTTTAAACCTAAAAGATTTTATGTGCTTATCCAACGGCTGGGTAGCTACTTGGCTTAATATATATTGATATGTGCGGTTTAAATAAAATAAGTTGCTACTCCCTCTGTCCCACAGTATAAGGGATTTTGAGTTTTTGCTTACAACGTTTGACCACTCGTCTTATTCAAATTTTTTTTGCAAATATAAAAAATGAAAAATTGTGCTTAAAGTACTGTAGATAATAAAGTAAGTCACAAATAAAATTAATAATAATTTCAAAAAAAATTGAATAAGACGAGTGGTCAAACGTTGCAAGCAAAAACTCAAAATCCCTTATATTATGGGACGGAGGGAGTAGCTTATAAGGTTCTGATAAGGCTCTCTAAGCTAGACTAAGCAAGTCTACGCTGATTAAATTATTGAATGGTTTCCATGTCAGTTATGCACTAATCCTAGAATTGATTCTTCTTATTGGGGTGCGTTTGCTTAATTGTCATGTCAGTTTTTCTTTTTAATTTAGATATATTCGTTTGCTTATATTTGCCTAATGAGCATTCACAATATCATACGTGATATGATGTCTAGTAGCTATTCCTATAACGCCAGCATTCACATTTAGCCCTTAAAATGATTTCACTATCTCTACTTATCTAGATTAACACATAACTGCCGCCACAAACTAATAAAAGATAATTAAGGATGTCTAAAACCAATTACATGATGTAGTAATTTCTGATTATTCTATTTGTGTTCTCTTGGCAGAGATAGTGCCATACTGAGTGGATCGCACATAGGTCGTGTCATAGACTTAGACTTCCTTTTTTCCTTCCCTTGTAGGATGATTTGTGTAAAATTAATGAGTCTTCTGTGTAATATAAACAATCGTGTCTTGTCGGCCAGATTTAAAATTTCCAGTTCCCTTTAATTTGTATATAAAGGAAAACCAGATTCCCCAGTCAGGTCTCCAGAGAGTTAGTGATGGAAGAATATCCCTGTGTATGTTGATGATATAAGCTGTTGATACTCCATGATATATATGATGCAGATCATATCTATGATGATCTGTGCTTGTTGCTTAATTATGTATCAAAAGTTAAGTTTGTTGGGATCTTAATTAGAAATAAGCTAACTTTGAGATTATTTTTCCCCTGAAAATAGATTAAATTTTACTGTATATTATATAAAAAGTATACAATAATTTGTTTAATGAATATATTAACATAAGAAAATATCCGTAAAAAATAATATGCTAGCAATATCCACATACATTTTTTTTACTGCTATATCCACTTTTTCAAAGGATTTCGGTTGGTTAACGAGTCAGCAAGGAGCATGCAGTCATGCATGATTCTCAGGTCCACAAATGAGCCCACATAGCGTGTAAATAGTGGGACTCAAACTAATTAGAGATAAATCATATTAATGAACTTCATATATGGTGCTATCCCATTTATTTGGAGGAACATGGTTGAAACTAATGAATTGATGTACAAGTTATAAGACAAACTAAAGTACCAAAATCAATAAAAAATGTGTTCAAAACAAAGATAAAATTTAATTTGTTGGAGATATTTGAAAATTAGAATCCTCAACTTATTAATTAAGTGTGTGTTCATATTCATAACCATACATGGCCGTACACACTTCTCAAGTAATGTGCACTGGAGTGTGAATCGGATCAATTTTTACATACAGAACACACCTAGTGAAAAGTATCATCAGTACTCCCTCCGTCCCAAAATAAGTACAGTTTTAACATTGTTCATGCTCAACGTTTGACCGTTCGTCTTATTTGAAAAACAATTATGATTAGTATTTTTATTGTTATTAGATGATAATACATGAATAGTACTTTATGTGTGATTAATATTTTTAATTTTTTTCATAAAATTTTTAAATAAGACGGACGGTCAAAACGCTGGATACGAATATCTATGGCTGCACTTATTTTGGGATGGAGGTAGTAAAAAAAAGCCTTGTTAAAGATATAAGCATATCCCACAAAAAGACACTTCCAAATTAAATCAATTGTTAGTGCTCTTGGAACCCATAGGCTTGCTATAAAATTAAACTTCAACTTGTTTTCTTTCTTGAGGTAGATATCTGACAACTGATCGAGTACCATTCACATGCTTAATTTGATTAAAAAAATTGCTTTTTTTTTTCATATTGGTTCCGAAACGAATATTTAGTATGCCTACAAGTTGTTTCAATTTATAATGGAAGCCATATATACATGCATGTTCTTCTGTTGCTGGAAGAAGAATCCTTTCCGAAAGTGGTGCTAATCGAGAATATGTTGATCTTCTTGGTTTTATTCTTTGCCATCAGAAGTTTGTTCTAGCTAGGCAAGGTGGACATATGTTTTTCCTTTGGTATTTTCTTTTGAACCAACTGCAAAGCCTGACAAGTACATATCTGTGAGATGCCTTTTTTAAAAAACTTTAACAGTGATAAGTTTCACCTTATCTCCTGAAAAAGAAAACAGAGAGAAAGGTAAAATATGGATGGGATGTATGAAAACAATGTTTATTATTTGCAATGCGCGTAAGGGCATCAATTCACTTGTTTTTTTACATCATTAAAACGACATTATGGAAGTTACTTTCTGAATCATAGCCTATCTTAGGATATAGTAGGCAACACGCAACGAAATCAGAGTCTCTACACTCTCTACAAAAGAGGGAAACTGTAAAGATCTTAATCATTTTCAGTTACAAATTAAATGGTGTTTCAATAGCTTGAAACTCAATAAAGTTTCCTTTTGGAGAGAGGATAGAAACTACCCCAGCTAGCACATGCTTGCATCGAACAATAAAACAACTTTAAGACCATATATTCAAGAGCAAACGGTCCATCGATCATATATAACTTCTACTCCTATCTATATATATCGCAAATACGACAAATATACCAATTGAGCTAGCTAGCTATAGGATGATCAACCAATCAAATAAGCAACCTGCATTCTCTTCATTCACTCACTCACTCATACTCATACATATATATGTGCCCCCTCAATAATTAAAAGCTAGATCTACGTACACATACGCTGATAAAGGTCGATTGAGACATCACCCCAAATCTTCCCCTAACTTTGCTAATTATTCACTGGCCTTTTCCTTTCTATTTCTGCTACAGTTTTAATGAGGAGAAAAATAGATGAGCTACCAGTTCTTTGCTTTTCCTGAGCTATATATATTTGGGTGGCTTGTGCATCGGCTGGCACTCACCCTTGCACACTCATTCTCTAGAGAAGGGAGAGAGAAGAGTGTAGTAGTAGCTAGCTAGGAGAAAGAGAGAGATAGAGAGAGAAACAATGGACAGGAGAGCAGTAGTGTATGATGCTGAAGCAGTTGATGATCATGAGAGACAAGGTATGTGTACATG
Source organism: Oryza sativa Japonica Group (assembly GCF_034140825.1). Classification (NCBI taxonomy): domain Eukaryota; kingdom Viridiplantae; phylum Streptophyta; class Magnoliopsida; order Poales; family Poaceae; genus Oryza; species Oryza sativa. The sequence continues at coordinate 4,912,888 of NC_089046.1, forward strand.
ATGATCAATAGCTAGTTTACTTTGCACCTAATTGATTGATGTAATATTCAGAAGTGCCCAATTAATTGTCAAAAGTTTATTCAAATAACTACTGTCTGAACCCATGCTCATCTCTCTATGTTTTTTCCTCGAAGGCTTTTAGAAGGTCTTTGCATTTGATTGTGAGACATGCATGTGTGGGGGTTGTCATGCATGCATGCCTTTTGCTTTGCACAACATAACAGAATGTTAAGAGGGGAGCTAGGGGACAACCTTTTCTGTTAGCAGAGTGACATGCATAAATGATGCAGGATGTTTGAAAGCTGCAGTTCAAAACATGGTCCATGCATATGCGAAGCACACAGGACCAATACATACTCACATCATTCATCTACCTTTTTAGCTTCTAACTAAAAACCACCCAGTCTTAATTACTGTCAAATTAAATCGATCTGCCCCTACTTGTCGTCATCTCAATCACAAGGAAATTTTGACAGTAATTGCAAGTGTGTTTACTTGAGCTCTCTGCATTGGGTTGATATGAGATGATGATGATGATGATGATGGTGATGATCAGGGACGGTGTGGACGGCGACGTCGCACATCGTGGCGGCGGTGGTCGGCTCCGGCGTGCTGGCGCTGGCGTGGACGGTGGCGCAGCTGGGGTGGGTGGTGGGGCCCCTCGTCCTCGTTGGCTTCTCATGTGTCACTTACTACACATCTACCCTCCTCGCCAATTGCTACCGCTACCCCGACCCCGTCACCGGCACCGCCAACCGCGAGTACATCGACGCCGTTCGCTGCTACCTCGGTATAATATATATATATCATTATAATAATATTATTGTATTTTTACGATCTATAAGAAGGTACCACGAGTTAAAAAGTGTCTTAACGGTGATATATACGTCAATTTTCTCATGTGTTTTAGGGCCGAAGAACGTGATGTTGTGTGGGTGTGCGCAGTATGTCAACCTGTGGGGTACACTTGTCGGGTACACCATCACAGCGAGTGCAAGCATGATGTAAGTTGCTAATTGCCAATGTTAAGTATATATGCTCGTGCCCTTCAATTAGATTCACCAATCATCATATATAAACGAATGGAAATTGAACTTATTTTACGTACGTCCGTGGAGTACGTGCATGCGTATATACATCAAACTTGGGGCAAATTAACTAATCAGTGCACATTAGAACTTGAATAATTACAGTGACCTGGCATGATTAAGATCTTGATTTAATATCGCTTTAACTTTTTTTTCCATGGTGCGTTCGTGCTCACATCCTCCTAAACTTTGTCGGGATCGAAAACGTAGTCGACAAATCAGACAGTAGTAAAAGTGCACCGAAAAAGGTGGCAGAGTATGTGGCTTTAATTAGCAGCCTACATATAGCTGATTAGATTATATTAATTAGGCTACTTTAATTATCCAGTCTACGAGCATAACTTCGCCCTGAAACGAGGAGAATCCCTTGCAAGCATCAACGATCGATTTTGGATGCAAATTAACACGCTTAATGCGTGACACATCTTGGTTGGTTAATTAGCACATTCTGCACGTACGTACGGTTGCATGCACGTATCTGGCGTGACACTCACACATGCATGCACACTTGTCACTGTTGCAATTTCCTAACTACTCATATAGCTCTTAATTGTAAAACTAATCTTGTGATTAGAGAATTATTACTCTATCCAATATTTAGAATAACATTCAATTGCTACTATTAATGATTTCTAAAATATTTAGATTAAAGAAATGATATCCATAAACTTAGCTCCAAAAATATTCTTATAATATTATAAACATATCAAAATTTTATAAACTTACCTTTATTATAAAATTGACGGCCAGAATTTCAAAAGTTTTAACAACCCCCCTCCCCCCTAAATGCCATGTTTGGCAGTAACATCGAGAAATAGTATTGTGGTTAGTGAATTAATTTTTACAAATAATATTTTGAGTTCCTATACTAGTGAATTAATGTTGAGATACTAGATCGAAGCATTAATACACGTCTAATTAAAGATTACTCCCTCCGTTTTAGACTATAAGTCGTTTTAACTTTAGTCAGAACAACATTTTTCATCCAAGACAAATATATTATAACAATATTGTCAATTATAGATTTAATAAAATTAATTTGATGTTACAAATATATATCACTATATTTGTCCATAAATTTGGTTAAATTTAAGTAGTTTGACTTTGATCAAAGTAAAAATAACTTATAATATAGAGAGTAATTGATTAATTAATGGATGGATGCAGAGCGGTGAAGCGGGTGAACTGCTTCCACCGGGAAGGGTACGGCGCCGGCGACTGCGGCGCGTCGGGGAGCACGTACATGGTGGTGTTCGGCGTCTTCCAGCTCCTCCTCTCCCAGCTCCCCTCCCTCCACAACATCGCCTGGCTCTCCGTCGTCGCCGTCGCCACCTCCTTCGGCTACTCCTTCATCAGCCTCGGCCTCTGCGCCGCCAAGTGGGCCTCCCACGGCGGCGCCGTCCGCGGCACCCTCGCCGGCGCCGACCTCGACTTCCCCCGCGACAAGGCCTTCAACGTCCTCCTCGCCCTCGGCAACATCGCCTTCTCCTACACCTTCGCCGACGTCCTCATCGAGATCCAGGACACGCTCCGCTCGCCGCCGGCGGAGAACAAGACCATGAAGAGGGCCTCCTTCTACGGCCTCTCCATGACCACCGTCTTCTACCTCCTCCTCGGCTGCACCGGCTACGCCGCCTTCGGCAACGACGCCCCCGGCAACATCCTCACCGGCTTCGCCTTCTACGAGCCCTTCTGGCTCGTCGACATCGCCAACATCTGCGTCATCGTCCACCTCATCGGCGCCTACCAAGTAATTACCCATCATCGTCTCACTTCCTCGTTAATGGCGGGCGGCGATCGACGATGATCTTATGTTTGATAATTTGCTGCAGGTGTTCGCGCAGCCGATCTTCGCGAGGCTGGAGAGCTACGTGGCGTGCCAGTGGCCGGACGCCAAGTTCATCAACGCGACCTACTACGTGAGGGTGCCGGGGAGGTGGTGGCCGGCGGCGACGGTGGCGGTGGCGCCGCTGAAGCTGGTGCTGCGGACGATCATCATCATGTTCACCACGCTGGTGGCGATGCTCCTCCCCTTCTTCAACGCCGTGCTGGGCCTCATCGGGGCGCTCGGCTTCTGGCCGCTCTCCGTCTACTTCCCGGTGAGCATGCACGTCGCCCGCCTCGGCATCCGCCGCGGCGAGCCGCGGTGGTGGTCGCTGCAGGCCATGAGCTTCGTCTGCCTCCTCATCTCCATCGCCGCCAGCATCGGCTCCGTCCAGGACATCGTCCACAACCTCAAGGCTGCTGCACCCTTCAAGACTGTCAACTGATCGATGATCATTAATTTGATCGCTTATTAAGTGGTTAAATTATTCAGTTAATTAATGATCGATGATCTAGTTGTTAGCTCAGCAACAAGCACCATCAGCCATCAGGGAGCTGCCTAGCTAGAGCTGTGGCCTCATTTTGTTTCTAATTTCTTTCTCTCTGTTTTTTTTTTGGTGAATGATTGATCGATCTCAATGTACTGAGGTTGGTTAATTTTTCTTGCTGCTGGTTAATTTGGGCTTAATTTTGATCTTGGAGTAACTAGAAAACATGTAATTCATCGTGTTGAGGATGAGCAATGCAAGAAAGAAAATAATTATTCGCCAAAATTAATTAATCATGCATGTCATTTTCTTTCTTTTACATCCTGATCAAGGAGTAATATAATTAATCAGATTAATGTGTCCCAAAAGGCATGCAAGAACTTAATTAGTGCATCCATCGATCTCTGTAAACTATCTCGACTTGTGGTTTGTGGCCTTCAAGTAGCTCCTCACTATCATCTCCAAAGATAGTGTAATTTCTGCCATTTGCACAAAACTATGCACATATTGCATTATTGCCATGACCACTAATTGTTCTACTTAGTTGATTCAGGAATCATCTCTTCTCTAGAATGTGGTCATGATTGCTTGGTACAACCAAGTTTCTTTCCATTCCATTATATGTGTGTGCTTCCATTACACATGTCATCTACTACTCTTTAAGCAAAAGGTGATTGCTTCACACCACATAGTACATACTTAGGCACTGAACAAACTGATGATGCAGAAGAATATTGTCCTCAATTTGCCTCATTTGCTGAGCCCTGGAGGGAACAAGCAGACATATTCAGATGCATATATATCATGGTCATCATCAACCACCCATACAATGCATGCTAATTCTCAGTATTGGATCCCAACTAAGTTGGCACATGATAAAGTAGCTTAGAGGGTTCATTCATGATTCATCCTGCAGGTGCGATACATGATGAATTGCTGATGTGTGTGTGGTGAATTAGTGCATGGCTCTCACTGTCAGTAGTGTCGCTTCTGTCTGTCAGTGTGCACATCGAAATTCAGATGGAACAACGAGTGCCCACTAATTGCATTCTGTATCTGTGTGTGTTCATCCAAAATGGTTGCATGCATCACCACTTTTCTGAAGACTTGTTCTGCTCTAGTACTGCTTTGATATGTGGGACCCCCCTTCATCTTTTACGTATCTTCGATCTTACTTGAAGGAGAATGACATGCATGTGCGTATCTAGTTGGGTTAGGCCCACCTGTCATTGACACATACGTGGCTAGCTAATTGAATTCATAAGATGCCAGATGGAGCTTTAACTAATTAAGAGAGGTTAACATGGGAATTATATTTAACATGCACACGTTATGGTTTACAGAATTTGTAGCTAATGAGAATTTGTGGGTATGCATTATTTGAAAATTAGAAATGTGGAAATAGGTATTATTTTTTTGAAACGAACTACAGATGCAGGCGTTCATATAAACATGCACACACTCACCATATATCTCTATAACTACCTCCGAAGACATGGCAAGATATCTTGAGATTCACGAAGTTACCGAGTACGTTGCTTACAACTGAAAGAATAATTGACCACAAATACAAGCATCCGCGCCAAATCTAAGACTTGAATATGAGTGAACAGATCCCACCAGCAAGAACCTAGCAAGTTGAGCTATGCTCACTTCGTAAAATTGATATTTAGTTTAGTTCAATGTTATACTCTTATGCTTATATAGAAGCTTAGTTGCACTTTGCAACAAATTTCATATAGAATGTATTTTCAGTGTCACAAACATAAGTTGTAAATTTGCGTGGAATATACCTAAGATACGCTTATAAAATCTTTGAACCTTTTCATTTTCAGAAACGAACATTTAACTGAATTATGTATCATCTTCCATCTGTCTAATATACTCCCTCCAGTTTTTAATAGATAAGGGTATTGACATTTTTACACACTTTTGATCATTTGTCTTATTAAATACAAGTATGCTGAAATATAAGTTGGCTTAAATTATATTACCTTTAATGATAAAGCAAAAAAGTATTATTATGTAATTTTTTTTGAATAACATGAATAGACAAACGTACCCATGTCAAAAAGTCAATGTCATCCTCTATTAAAAACGGGTGGTAGTACTTTCACAACCACAACAAGGGAGTGGATTTTAATCCCTCGAGGGGATGTCCCTCGTTGTTTGCATGTCACTTAAATAGTTATGAAAAAATTAAAAATATTTGTGAAGATGTATTAACATGTGATATATCACTCCACAAACATGCAAGTTCAAATTCAATTTCCATATCTCGTAACGAAAAAAACAAATTTGACTATGAATATACATTAACTAGCTGCAGTTTAATTTGTTTTTTTCGTTGCGAGATGTAGAAGTTGAATTTGAACTTGCATGTTTGTGGAGTGATATATCACATGTTAATACATCTTCTTAATTTTTTTCAATTTTTTTCATAATCATTTGAATGACATGCAAATAATGAGGGTTACATTCTGTCGAGGGATCAAAATAGTTTCCCACCACAACAAGCCTATATATAATTAATGTTGGTATATTAGCACTTCTGAAATCAATCAGTTGCAAATAAAGAGAGATTAATGCATGACTCCCAAGTTTAAATGCCCATGAAAATTACGCAGCAAAACTCTGAAAAACTATGCAGGTTATTAGCCTGATAACTAGCTTCAGCCTGTTGTAGCATAATAGGCAGTTTTTTGAGCTTCATTTCCTTTTCATATCTTGAAATCACAGGTCAAGAGGGTGACAAATTATGCAAAAAGGCAGCAGAGACAAAAGAAAACAAGGACATGTACATGCCTCTTACTGAGAGGAAAGGACGCCATTCCTGAAGAAGTTGCATGAACTACATGCTATGCATAATAGTCAATTTTACCTTTTGCTTGAAGATGAGATGAGCACATTCTGTATTTTTCCCCTCTTTTTGTAAGAAAGTTACATTTGCAAATTGTTAGTATATTTTCCCTGGACGGTAGCTCCAGAAATACATCCTTATCCACTGGTGAAAAAAGTTTGCCAAAACTTGCTTGTCACCCAAAGGCCAAATGAAAGAGGCCATGGCTTTTTGTTGCGTGAGGCTTCTCATCTGAACAAAAGGCCTAATAATGTAGAGCACCTTGCACAGAAAGCACATATATATCTCCTTTCACCATGAGTATTATTTTTTTCTTGTTCTTGCCTTTTGATTGTTGATGGCATCGCGAGATTCATCCGATCTTGACCCTCTTCTTGTCCTTTTGTTATTTCAGGGGAGCTTTCTCTCAGTTTTCCATCAAAAAATGCCAAGGTTGAACAATACAGCATCTGATGATTTTCAGTAAAAAAAAATGCCAAGGTTAAAGCTGAAAATTTGCACTTTAACAAACTAAAAGACATATTTTTCTTCTCAATCAAATTAAAAGACATATAGTTTCTCAGAGGCATTCCCAAAACAAGTAAATATAATAATTTAAAATTATCTATACTATTGCAGCAGTTTTTTTTCGGGGAAATATTATTGCAGGAGAAAACGGACAATATGCCACTCTATACGTGGGGTTTCGATGAAATGCCACTCAATAGAATGCACCAAATAAAATGCTACTCAGTACGTTGCCTAACGGATGAAATACCACTTTGAGGAGTTTTAACCATTTTTATGCCCGAAATATACTTTGTTGTGGCTGCGAAGAGATAGGGAGAGGGGAGCACTGGGGGAGGACCGGATGGGCGGCGCTGAAGGCCTCGCTGCGGGAGACGGCGGTGGCGGCGACCAAAGTGGCAGCTGGGACGACGGGGCGGATGGAGGAAGAGGTGATGACAAGGACAAGTTCACTGCGGCGGAGGTGGAGATGGACTCGTCGTCCCCGCCATTGCCCGGCCGCTGCTACTCGCTGCCTAGTCCTCCTTTCCCGTGTCGCCTCCTCTTCCTCCCCTCCCCCGCCGCTGCCGCCTCCGTACGAGCGCGCGGGCAAGCGCACTCGTCGCTCGCCACCCCGTCCTCCTCCCGCATCGTCGCCTCTTCCTCCGCCCCGTCGTCCTGGCCGCCGCTCGCTAACCCGTTCAACACCTTGTCCTCCTTCCCCCGCTGCCGCCGCCTCCTCCCGGAGAGGTCTTCGGCGCCACCCGCCCGGTCCTCCCCCGGTGCTCCCCTCTCCCTCTCTCTTCATTGCCATAGCCAAGGGTATTTCGGACATAAAAATGGTTAAAACTCCTCAAAGTGGTATTTCATCCGGTGGGCAACGTACAGAGTCATTCTATCCGGTGCATTCTATTGAGTGGCATTTCATCGAAACCTCACATATAAAGTGGCATATTGTAGTGGCATATTGTCCGTTTTTTTCACTATTGTAGTAGTTGATCTAGTATTCTGTCTGAACTACATATTTTTTAGTTAAAAAGAATAAATGAAGTTCATATAGGCATTCCCAGAGCAACCACGATTTAGTTTTTTTAAAGAAAAATGTGGGTTTTTTAGTAGTTGATCTAGTTTCGTATAGTATTATCCAACAATTAGCCGGTGTGGGGGCTATGGAACATCCACAAAGAAGTAACCATTGGCCCAAACAAGAGGTTTACAATAGAAGCTGAGTTGTTGGGCCTTTTTATGCAGATGCCGACCCGAGCTGAGAATTCAAATATGAATGTTCAAACACCCTAATTTTGTTCATTCTGATTTAAGCTCTGAACTTTATCTTTTGACGTTCAAGAGTGCACATAGTTGTCTAGCACATTTGGAGGAATGAAACAATGCAGCTGAGAAACATAACAGTATATTGCAATTGTGGCCTCTCTATGAATTACTTCATGAACAGAAGAAACTAAACAGAAAAAAGGTGAATCAATCAAACCTGCATTTTGCAGAACCGATTAGTAGTGAAGATTCTTCACAAATCACAAAACCAGATCAACATATGATTAACTTACAGATTGCTTTTCTTGATTTCACAGATACATTGTGTTGGATAGTATATAAGAAGAGGTATACCGCGTAATATAGGACACGTTGTATTGAGCCTCAGGAGGGCGGTATATATAGGAGTACATGGGGAGGAGATAAGGAAGGATTACAGATATGAAAGGAGTTCACACAAATCAATCCTATCTAATATGACTCTAACTACCATATACTCTAACATCCCCCGCAGTCCAAGCGTGAGCAGCGCGGACACTTGGACTGGAGAAGAAACCGACAAGAGTGCTCAACACGGATGATAGCCCTTTATGCCATTGTCGACGTAGCCTGAAGGAGCCGAGAGAGCCGTGGTCGATGAAGCCGTGCGTAGAGTAGCCGTGGTCGATGTAGCCGAAGTCGGGAAGCTGATGTCGAGTTTGCCGAGCCGCGGGCCACGCATGGGGCGCCGTAGAGTGGTCGTGGACGCACGGGAGGGCGTCGTGGACCAAGGTGCGCAAGGATGCGCTGGAGACGAAGACGGTGACATAATCGCGACAGTCGTTGAGGAAGATGATGCCGAAGAGCCGATGTAGTCGAACCGCGAAGGACGAGACGTCACACAGGGCTTGCCAGACCCCGGGACAACTCGGGACGAACGCGCGCGCCGGTGTTGCCAATACCGCGCGGGCGAGACAGGGGACCACCATGAATCATACGCCAATGTCGGAGGAGACTAGCAGAGAAGACCTCCAAGACGGTCGCGGCGCGAGAACGGCGTAGAGGGAGAATTGCCAGAGTAGCACGCGGTTGTCGGAGAAAGGCGAAGTGTAGTCGAGAAAGATACGACGACGCTGGCGATGAATCATGTTGGACGAAGACGAAGGAGAAGTAGTGGGACCAACGGCCTGGATGGCGACGTCGGTAGCCATGTAGAGGTAGCTGCACCACCGGTCTAGAGTGGCGACAGTGGCAGCTTGGAGATGCGGCGGCGATGCTCAAAGTAGAGGAAGAAGACCCTGAGTGGCTGACGATGACCAGTACGGACGACGAGGTTGTCAATGCGCGAACGGCGATGAAGACGACAAAAGCGGCGAAGCTGCGGTCCGAGAGGACAACATAGCTGCAGCTCCATGTCGATGCAATGGCGAGAAGTCCACCGATGATGTAGCCATGCTGAGGACGGTGTCTCTCAGCACTGCAATAACCAGTGGAGGTGTGGACCACGGGCAGCGGCACTGCGGCCCAAGGGGACGACGCAGCGGCAACCCGAAGCTTGATGGCGTAGATGCGTAGTCGAAGACGATTGGCAGCAAGGTGTCATCGAAGCTGGGCGCTTGAACGGGTGATCAAGCCAATGATGCGCGGGCAAGATGACGAAGTGGAAGCAGAGTCGATGCCGATGTCGAAGACGCACAGATGTCGACGAGGCGGTGGGCGACGCAAACCCGATCACTGATCGGGAAAAAAAATGGATACATAGCAGCAGTAGCAAGCACCATGTGTCGGGAGGCTAGAGCTCTCCATGCAGGCCTTGACCAGGTCAACCAGCCTGTGCACCCATCTTGTCGCTCCCATGTTGTCTCTCTCCTCACTTGCTAACCACGGCAAGATCACAGCAAAGGAGACAGTCAAAAGAACAATAGGCAAGGTAGCAAGAGATCGACTTGACGTAGACGAGCGGATGGGAACGGTGTTGGCATCGTGGAGGAAGACGGCCGGCCGCGGGCGTCCTGGAGGAAGTCGGCCGGCGGCGGAAGCGGAGATCCAAGGCGCCGACCCACGCGGTCGCGGCGGTCGTGCCGGCCTGGTGGGCACAGGCGGCGGTCCAGGCGGAAGAGGAGACGATGGGGACGGCCGGACGGGTCCCCCCGTACCCTGCTGCGTCCAACGACGGCGACGCCAGCCATGCATGCGGGGATCCGTCGGCCACGCCGGCGGCGCGCCGTGGCGGAGCGCGGAGGACGAGGTGCTGGCCGCGACCCAAGACCGGCGGCTACTGTAGTGCTGTGCTGCTTGACGACGACAATGACGAACGGCCTTGGCCGAAGAGATTGATCTCTCTTACGACAAGCACGATGTCGATAGAGAAAAAAAAATCGGTGCCCGCCCCGGGAGCGAGATCGTCTCCCGGGGGAGACGGCAGCGGAAGCGGTGAGCGGCGGCTCTAGGTCGTCCGCTCTGATACCATGTTAGATAGTATATAAGAAGAGGTATACCGCGTAATATAGGACACGTTGTATTGAGCCTTAAGGGGGCGGTATATATAGGAGTACATGGGGAGGAGATAAGGAAGGATTACATACACACAAATCAATACTATCCTAATATGACTCTAACTACCATATACTCTAACACATTGATGGTGATTCAGTCTATAATTCAATTGAAGCCTGAACTAGATCAACATATTACTGCAGCTTGGGCAAACAATGGAACTACAGGACTTGGACTTCTTATTTTTCAACCCTGAAGCGTCAGACCCAACTGAAAAACTGCAAGTCTGAAATCAGACAGATGGCAACTGAAGTTAGTACTTTAGTTCTACAGACTGTTAACATACTCATTATTGAGATTGCAGCCTGAAACTCTTGCTTGCTGACTGACTGCTCATTTTGCAGGGACACACAACTTGCAGGCTTGCAGGATAGTAAGGATCTTGTGCAGGAACTGAACAAAGGATACCTTCAGATTTTCAGAACAGGTCCATGCATTTCACTGAAGTACTATATAAAAGCCCTCATGTGATTACCTAGTCTAGATATGCACAACATCAAACTTTATAACTGTAGAATATATGTTTATTCTGCAAACCCTTGTGTTTAAGCCTTTACAGTCATAAGTTTCTGACAAGAAAATCAGTGGGTACTAATGTTCAAAGAGATGTGGTGAAGTAATGTTCTAGGTGCCTGATGGAAATCATAGATTCACAATGTAAGATTGTAAGATCAATGTGCATTGCATTAAAACCAAACCGATTTAGGAACTAGGGTAGATGGAAGCAGCAGCTTAATTATACCATCTGTGTATGATTACTCAGGGAGACTGGGACACTGAATTGTGTCATCGAGTTTCAGAGTTTCAGAAGTGAAGCTTCACGCTTGTTGCACTGTACACGAAGAAAGTGATGCTCTGTTCTGTTCCCTGGATGACTTATTAGTGATCTTTACTTATTTATTTTTTTTGACGCAGATTTTACTTATTTATTTTGATAGAACTAGAAGAAAATAATTTATATAGTGGCTTGGTTGCAGACTTGCAGTACTCTTCCGTCGTCAAGTTTACTTGTGTTTATATGTTGTTTGAATTTTGAAGCCATTAGTCTTCAATTCTCAAGTTCACTTGCCTGTTTAACTTTAAGCTGAAAATCATTATACAAAGGCACAAAATTGGATTACAAAAGCATGTGGACAGTGGGAACAACACTACTCATAATCAGACACATTAGCAGAATGAACCGCTGTTGCAGAATGAAAAACAGAATTTCTATTAAGAATGAATTTTATTACCATACGAATAAATGAAACATAATGCAGATTTACAGAGAACTAGATAACTAAAATCTTTCCTCTCCATAAAATTCATAATGCCATTATAAAATTCAGTGGCATATATGATATATCATATATCTACTACTAATAGTACTTAGCTACTGCTATTATGATCTATCCACTGAAGGGACGGAATTTCATGAAGTCGCCGACGAAGTTGGCGACGGCGCCCGTGGTGGCGGCGGCCGACACGACGAAGCCGGCGACGGCGAGCGCCCTGAGCCCGATCCACAGTGCGCTGCCGCGCCGCACGCCGCGCTGCGCGATGTACATCTCCGTGGGGAGGTAGACGGTGAGCGGCCAGAAGGAGATGGCACCGAGGAGGCCGACGATGACGCCGAAGAAGGGCAGCGCCATGGCGACCACGGTGGTGAAGCAGACGAACACCGAGCGCCACGCCAGCCGGAACGCGCTGATGGCGAAGGGCCACACCCGGAGCTCGCTGTTGACGAAGCCGCTGTCGGGCCACCGGCGCGACGCCTTGCGCTCGACGAAGGCGAAGACCGGCTGGCAGTACACCTGGTAGGCGCCGATGAGGTGCACGGCGATGGCGACGTTGGCGGCGTCGACGAGCCAGAACGGCTCGAAGAAGCCGAATCCGGTGAGGAGGTTGTCCGGCGCCGCGTTGCCGAACGCCGCGTAGCCCATCCACCCGCACAGCGCGTAGAACACCGACGTCGCCACGATGCTCAGCAGCGACGCCTGCTTCATCACCTTCGCCTCCGACGGCGGCGGCGCCTTGATCGTGTCCTGGATCTCGGTGTACACGTTGGAGAAGGCGAACGCGAAGGCGATGTTGCCCAGCGCCTGCAGCGACCGCCACGCCTTCTGCGTGGCGGTGACGTTGGTGACGCCGGCGATCGTGCCGCGGAACCCGCCGTCGGCGACGGTCTGGGCGATGCCGAGGCCGAGGCCGACGCCGGAGTAGGTGAAGGACATGACGGCGGCGACGATGGACAGCCACCAGATCTCGTGGAAGTCGGGGATCTGCGAGAAGACGATCTCGAAGGCGCCGAAGATGAGCATGTACGGGGTGCTCGAGATGTGGCACGGGACGTTGTGGCCATTGGCGTGGAAGCAGCCCGCCCTCTTGATGGCCTGCATGCTGATGGAGGCGGCGATGGTGTAGCCGACGGCGGTGCCGACGAGGTTGGCGTACTGGATGATGCCGCAGAGCTTGGCGTTGGCGCCGCCGAGGATGGCGCGGACGGCGCCGATGTAGGTGTAGTTGCGGGCGCCGGTCTCCTCGTCGCCGGTGCGGTAGCACTCGGCCTGGAGCGTGGCGGTGAAGTAGGTGACGCCGCCGAACACCACCATCACGGCGGGCCCGCCGACCCACCCGAGCTGCGCCGTCGCCCACGGCAGCGACAGCACCCCGGACCCGATCACGGCGGTGATGATGTGCGCGCTCGCCGTCCAGAACGTGCCGGTGCGGCGCGGCCGCCCGTCGTCGTCGAGCAACGCCGAGTCCGCCTGGTTGCCGGCCTCCAGTGACACCTCGAGCGGCTCGATCTGAACCATGGCGGCGAACAGGAGCGCGTTCCCGGTGTTCTTGGCACGGAAGATGCGATCTCTCTGCTCTCGATGTGGCAATGGCGTGATCAAGATTGAGATGCGTGTGGAGAAGGGAGGCCGCCGGGAGCGCGGTATAAATGGCGGGAGCGGGGAGTCGACTTGCCGCGTTCATATCCGAGGCGGGAACGGAGTTTGAATCGGAGACGGGAGCCTAAACTTCATCCAATCTGGGGGAGATAAAATTTGGCATATTTTAGCTCGGACAGGACGACCTATCCGATTGGGAGTGGGACTCGTTAAAATGCACTCTGTTCTCCGACTCGACAAACACGACAATACTCAAATTTCAATCAACGGTTCAGTTTTTCAGGTCGACCGAATGATTTGCGGATCAAATTTCATTAGGTTGAGAGTTTAAAATCGAATTAAAACTCTCGAAACACTGCTTATCTATTATCCTTATCCTTATCTTTATCCTTACTTTATTATCCTCAAAAACAAAATCTCTGCTTTCAAATTTTTTCGTTCGGACTCCACCCACGCGTCACTCCGAGCATCCCAGCGGACACGTCACGCGCGGCCACACGTGTTGGCAGGAATATACTCCCTCCGTGGCGTGGCTGTTGTAGTTGTAAAGACCAATAAAACCGTTTAAATATCAGTTACGCTGATTAATTCTCTCCGTTCGAAGAGCGACGTTTAGGTAGTTGCGTGGTAGATACGCTAGCATTAACCACCATGCAGCGTGCGCTCGACCTGTACTTTCCGCGCGAATAGCCAGCATGCATGCAGATGCATTTTTGCTAGCGCGCTTTGCTCGCCTGGCATAACGCCATGTATGGATTGTTTTGATTCAAAAATTTGGAAAGCCCCATGCATGCATGCTTGATCAAAAATTTGGATGGCGCCATCAGCAATAAAAAATGAATCGAAAATTTTCACTTGACGCCACTATTTGCCAGCAAAATTTTCTTCTATAAATATGGACAATGCACCACACATTTCTTCCATCTCTCTTCTTCCCTCCCATGGTTCAACGTACGTAATGGCCAGTTTTGATCTAAATCTACCCATCATCAATTGGGACGAAGTTGAGGATTTCGATGGAGATATATCTGATTTGAACTATGACTTCGTTTGGGATTATGACAATGAAGGTGTTCATAGGAGTTTCTTCTCTTGCTTTGTCTTCTTTTTTTTCTTGTGCATGTGTGACTTTATAATTTTGTTTCAACGCACAGATGGTGAAGATGGCAATGGCCGCGGCAGTGGCAACGACGGTGGCTGCGACGGCAGCGACGACGATGGCGGCGGCAGTGGCGGCGGTGGCGACGACGGCGGCGGCGATCAAACCACCGATGGAGCAGTCGATGCAGGTAATACTCGTTCATTTTCTTTTTGTTGCTGTGTCTTTTTGCTGCACGAGTTGAAGGCCTTTGCATGTACACATGCACAGTGCCATGCTTAAGCAAACTAGCCGATGCATGCCAACCATAGTATAGCCTGCATGTTCTCAGCCATCATCCACCATGCATGTGTAGGTATCAATATTAAGAGGAGGAGACACTACCCTCCTGATATGAAATGAGCCATATATGCATTGTGTTTGGAGAGATCGGATCCTGGTATGATGAAGGAGGGAGTGACAAAGTCAGTTGCTACTGATATGGGGGTTCCATGGAGAGTTGTTCAGCGTGTATGGCGACATGGACAAATTGGAGGTGGAATTGAAGCTTTCGAATCGAAGAAGAAGAAGAACTGTGGCCGCAAGAAACTTTCTTTTAACCCTGATGCCATCAAAGATGTACCGCTTAGGCAACGCCGAACACTCCGTGACCTAGCTAAAGCTTTGCATATGTCAAAAACCACATTGTTTAGGCGTTTGAAGGAAGGAAGATTTAGGCGCCATACAAATGCCATAAAGTTCACCTTGACCGAAGATAACATGAAGGCCCGTGTGAAATTTTGTATACAAATGCTTGATAGCCAAAGCATACCGGACGAGCCAACTTTCAAATCTTTGTACAACATTGTGTATATAGATGAGAAATGGTTTTATAGGACAAAGCCGGACGAAAATTATTACTTGTCACTTGATGAACCGAACCCTCGAAGAAATGTGAAGAGCAAAAATTTCATTGATAAGGTTATGTTTCTAGCAGCGAAAGCCCGTCCAAGGTTTGATGAGTATGGCGAATGTACATTTGATGGAAAAATTGGGATTTTTTCCTTCACTTACTGGGAGGCAGCCAAGAGGAGTAGTCGCACTAGGGAGAGGGGTAAGTTGTTTAATTATGTTTAGTTACTCCACATATGACAACTCTACTAATTTTGTTTAATCGCATGATTTAATACAGGAACCAAGGCCATGACATCTGTCACGAGGGACATTATCCAGAACTATCTCATTGAAAAGGTTTTGCCGGCCATCAAACATAAATGGCCTAATGAGGAACGAGGACTTCCAATATTCATTCAACAAGACAATGCGAAGACCCATATTGCAGTTGATGATCCTGCATTTTTAAGTGTTGCACAAGAAGATGGGTGGGATATACGACTTACATGTCAACCACCAAACTGTCCAGATCTTAATGTTTTGGATTTAGGTTTTTATGCAGCATTGTAGTCATTGTTTCAGAAGTCATCTCCATCAAACATCGAAGAAATTGAGACAAATGTGATCAAAGCATATGAAGAATATCCGGCGGATAGATCGAATCATGTGTTTCTTACTCTACAAGGATGCATGAGAGAGATTATGCTTGCAAAAGGAGGGCAGCACTATGCAATCCCGCATATGAAGAAAAGATCATTAGAGAGAAATGGTCAACTTCCAATAAGGTTGCAATGTGATAAGCAAATTTATCTAGATGCGGTAGATTTCATCAATACATAGTTAGGATATTTCTCTTGTAACTTTGCATCGTTCAACAATTAGCAAGAAAAAGAGGAGTATTCATGTTTGTTTTTCTCTGATCTTCACGAAAAAGACATTGCATTAAATTGAATAGAACAATCAAGTGCATACACATTAGCTAAACCATCTAGCAATGACAACAAGCAGCAACATTGGCACCGATTATACCTCTAGTGAATCAGTTGTTTTTTTCCTTGGCGTCAGTCTCCTCTAGTGAATCTGCAACAAATGTGTTGTTGGCCAGTGAGTCAACAACGTACCCAATGTTGTCGGAGTCAGTGAAACGATCGGCGCCGGCCAGTGAGTCAACCACGCTGCCCTCTCGGATTCCGGCGTCCCCTGCCTTCTCTCCGTTGTCACCCTTGCCGTCGTCGGTGTTGCAACAGCGAACGAGCTCTGCTTGCGCTCGCAGCCGCATGCGAAGGGCATGCACACGGAGCGTACGAGCATGAGTGATATCCATCTGCGCCTCCTGCCACATGCGGACGGCGGCGTCGCGGAGCGCTCGGACACGGCCGAGCTCCACTTGAGCACGGCGTCACATGAGCACGGCGTGGAGACGAAGTGATCGCGCGCGGCCGAACTCCACCTGCGCCTGTTGCCGCATGAGTCGTGCAGATGCAATCTTCTCCTTTGTCGTCGCCATCGTTGGCATATGAAGTGTGAGCAGTGTCACAGAGGGGCGGTGTGTGCAGTGAGAGAGAGAGAGGAAGCAGTGAGAGCGAGAGAGAGAGGGGCCAGGAGCTGAGCTTTTTAAAAGCCAAACCGAGTCATCAGTTAATTCTCTGCATGCACCAGTACAGGAGCCGAGGAGTACTCATCAATTCCTGCATGCACCAAGGAGTTGCCGCCCTGTATTATAGAATCCAGTTGAAAAGAAGTTACGCCCTATTTTAAGGAACGGAGGGAGTAACAGTTTAGTGTGCTTTGACCGGGCCCACACGCGATCATGTTTTGGATTAAATCTAAACTGAATTGTCAAATATAGTTTGTTTCATAAAGATAAAATAAAGCTTAGACTCCCTCCTTACCTAAATGTTTGACACCGTTAACTTTTTTAAATATGTTTGACCGTTCGTCTTATTCAAAAACTTTTGTAAAATATGTAAAACTATATATATACTAAAAGTATATTTAACAATAAATCAAATGATAGGAAAAGAATTAATAATTACTTAAATTTTTTGAATAAGACGAACGATCAAACATTTTTAAAAAAGTCAACGGTGTCAAATATTTTGGGATGGAGGGAGTATTTAATAAATTTACATCATTATGTCCAGAGGTGGACCAAAACTTTTTTTTAAGATCCACTATAATCAACGGCATATATTTTTCCTTTAGTTAATACGTTCATTTCTAATAATCCACAAATGCGAATAAATATTTCTCTATATGCGGTTACAAAATCATATGTGGAAAAAACAAAAAACATATGTACAGTGCTTCTTCATGGAAAGAAAACATATGTTACACAAGGTCACCCTTTGCGATTCCAATCTAGGCCGAGTTTAGTTCCAAACTTTCTCTTCAAACTTTCAACTTTTTCATCACATCAAAACTTTTCTACACGGATAAACTTTCAACTTTTCCGTCACATCGTTCTAATTTCAACCAAACTTTAAATTTTGGTGTGAACTAAACACACCCCTAGAGCACACCCCTAGATCAGTTTGTAGCAGAAATCACGGCATCCGACGAGATCTAACCAAAATCGCATCAGAATAAAGCCATTTAGCTCGCTCCTCTCCAGTTTCCGTCAATATTGATCATTTCAACCAATTATCTGATCCATCACTACACTCCTCCATCGTCTTCACCAAACCACAATCACCGCCAGGGACCGGGAGTGGTGAATGTGTTTCCTCTCACTTTCTCTCTCCCTCCCACCCTAGCAAGCTGCCATAGTCTAACTTGCACTTAACATTATGTTCTTATTATTTCAATTTATTTTTATGCTTTTCCGATTTCAGGATAGATGTTCTTCGGTGGTATGAGAAACATTCTGATTGCATTATTTTTACGATAAAATTATGGCATTATTTTTACGATAAAATTATGATTTGCATGACTACACCTAAGATTGCCCAATGCATATAAAATAAAACTTTAATCTTATGATGTTCATCATAAATTTAATTTTTCTCGTAGCAACGCACATGTATTTTTTTTCCGGTCTACTTTAAAAACGAAATCTGGTTCCAGCAGAACTTTCGTTTGTCCATCGTTGCTTGCATCATCGTGGCATCCTCCCATGCTGCGCACTAGCGTGCGCTCGTCCATCATTGGGAGTCAGAGTCAGGTACCCGCACAACAACGATCCCAACAAGCGATCGATCGCGGTAGCAACCTCAATTCCGCCGGTCTATCCGTTGTCCGCCTTTCGCGCGTGTCAGGGTCCTGCATGAGAATCTTTGATGGGACTTTTGTCTATGGCATTCGCGTTTCACGTCTACCACAGAGTCTTCAAGCAAGCGGGGTTCGAGCGAGCTGGGCCAAAATTTTATATAGGCCGAGTTTAGTTTCAAATTTTTTTTTCAAACTTTCAATTTTTCCATCACATCAACACACACATAAACAAATGCTAGCTCAGCTGCTGGTCACTCGCCCTTCTTCTCGATCCGGTGTGCTCGAGCTCTCTCCTTCTCTTTCTCTGAAGGACTCGTCGCCTCCGCTGCCGGCCAACCGGATCTGTAGGTGAGAGAGCTGTATATCCAACGTCAGCCAGTTGATTCTCCATCTAACACTTTCCTCTGTCATTATTGCCGCCGGCGTGGTACGGTGCAGATCGATCAACTTAATTATTGCCTCCGATCAGGCGCAAAGATCCGCGCGCTGCAGGCCGGCCGACTGCGAGTGAGCGAGGGGATTGAGGAGAGCTGCGTCGATCAACTTCTACTATTGGCCTGGTAATTAACCACGTTCTGCCAGGGGCGGAGGCAGAAAGTAGCATGAGTGGGGGCCAATGATCTACCGCTTAGGTAGACTAACAAGTAAAAAGTGTAGGGGGCATTTGCCCCCATTCACTGCAAAATTGAGTGGGGGCTATTTGATTTGCAGGTTTCATAAATTCATGATTTCCACTGTTCTACTCAAGTGATTGGTTCATACATCCATGCATCTTGGCAAAAATCAGGTGTATACAACTCAAAGCTTCAAAATCAATATTAATTATGACTTGTTTATATATTTCTTGCATTAGTATTATATCTTTTTTCCGTATGTGTCTTTAATATCTTCCGTAACACTGAATTATTTACTTAATTAGTAGTGCAATAGTAATAGCAATACTCGATTTATGGTTTAAAGACTTTGTATTATTTTTCTCCTCAAGCTGATCACGTCTAATTT